>NW_026727776.1:0-30171 GCF_029784015.1 Lycium ferocissimum | reverse complement strand
GAACGCTCGTATCTTTCACAGAAAGGCTCGGATTGCCTCGATATGCTCGTAGGAGATTGTATGATGTATGATAAGTATGTTTTTCATAGGCGGGCCCGACTCGGGTCAACACCCGTCCGTGGGCCTCGCGACTCTTCTTTTGTAATTTTAATGACTTTTGACAAATATGATATGACTAATATCCCGATTTTAAGTATGATCATTTTACTTATCTTTTGAGTCTACGATAATGATTTTATGCATATGGTTACTCACGACTCCGTTCGTGCATTCTATTATATCTTTCGCCGAGTCCGGGCCGGTTACGTTGTCGTGCGCGCTTTGTTATACTACGGTGTTATCTTGTGTTTATGGTTCACCGAGCTCCTCGCCGCGGGCGCGGTTCCGCTTATATTTGGTGTTATCTTTGTGTATGATATGTGACGGGGATACGGAGATTTGAAACTTTTACGGTGTTATGCTGTGTTATGGCGCCATCGACAGGCGGGCGACCATATTTTCTGTGCCCTATGCATGACTCGTATTTTTTTTAAAAGTAAACATTTTGAAATTTTAGAAATGCATTTATTTTCTGTACCTCTATTTCGGTTACGACTCAGATTTGTATACTACATTTTCTGCTTTGCATACTCAGTACATATTTAAATGCCGACCCCCTTTCTTCGGGGGCTGCGTTTCATGCTCGCGACGAAGCACGGTTGGTGATCCACATTTGGGACACCCTCTTACCTCGTGATTGGAGTGCTCCCATGATAGGAGCCATATTTTGGTATATATTCATTCGTTGCATTTGTATATATTTGTTGGGGTACGGCGGGGCCCCACAATCCCGTCATATGATTCTGTTTGTCCGTTTAGAGGTCTGTGGACATGTATGTGGGTTACGCCCGTTACGTACGATTGTGTTTGTATGTTATTTGTTCTGGCGATCCCATTCGCCGTGGCAGCCTCGTCGGCTTGCATTTGTACATGTTTTGGGCCATTGCGCCATATGATAGCCTTGTCGGCTTCTGTTATATACATGGATGTGTTTGAGATGTGTTTGAGACGAGGTTTGATATAATCTGAGGCAGCGTTTGATATTTATGTCTGTATAAGCCATCTGTTTGCGATTCGGATTTGTGAATGTGTTTGGGGTGCCCGATTCGGGCACTAGTCACGGCCTACGGGGTTGGGTCGTGACAGTAACAACAGAATACACGAACGGAATCATGAGTAACCAAATACAGTTTAAAACATTTTCAAGGACTCAATGGGTTAGTCAAAACGAACCATCATTTATAAGCCAAAACAGTAGTCAAATCAGATTTTCTTTCGAATATCACTCGGGAACATATTGAACCGAACTTCAGAAACCATAGTTACGTATCAAAATCACATACATAAAAATCCTTATTTCAGACTCAACCGATAAATAAGTAATCATACTCAGGGGTCGGAAAGATAGTCATATTGAATTCTTTCAAAAGCCATCAGCACTATACAGAAGAAAGTCGCGGGACCCACGGACGAGCGTCAACCCAATCCGGGCCCGCCTACGAAAGTCATAGTCATTATACGTTATAGAATCATTTACGAGCATATTAAAGCCATCCGGTTCTGTCTGTGAAAGTTACTAACGTTCGTAGTTACAAAACTCTTTTGAAAACAAAACTTTTTATGCAACATTTGAAAACAAATCATACAAAGACATGTAAACCATAGCTTGACCATATAAGGATGCCAACATCAAGAAGCAAATAAGCATCGTAAACATGCTCGAACTTTAAGAATATAATTACCCCCAAGGCTCGTAACGTATCATAGCTTAGCCACATCTAAGACATACCAAAAGAAGGAAAAGTAAGCTTTACATACCTCGATCGCTCTCAAAGCTAATCCAAATCAAACCTATGTCTCGGACTCCCCAAGATCTACATAACATCAATAAATACCAATGTCAACTATAGGCATTTAGGAGTTCATTTCCAAACTAGCACATAATTCTACGGAAATTTGGGCGGCACTTCCCACAATAAATGCACCAACCCGAGAATTCAACTCGGCCAAATCAACAACAACAACACCAACAATCATTCTAGCAACACCAATAATGACTTGAAACGCATTCTAACATTAGTAACTCCTTTCTACACAATTCAACAACATTCATTTATATTCAATTCAACTACATATATTCAAACCAACATCGACGATCACATGTCCAAGTACTAATCCAAACCATTCAAACAAGATTTCAAGAACACTTCGGACAATCCACAAATTATTCAAACCAGTCCAATCAACATACAACATACCACCGAAGCACCCCAAGTTCAAGGAAACAACACAACACATTTTCTTCCTTCCAAATTCATGAACTACATTAATAATCCATTACTTCCATAAATTCGATAAACTATATAAAAATTCCATAACAAGCCGCAAACAACTATCACTTCACTTTGAATCATTAAACTTTCATTAGCATCATAGAATCCACAACACAACAATCCAAACTTACTAAATAAATTTAGTTCTTCACTTCTACATAACATCTCATTCTCACGGCCACACTACACCACACGGCTACAACTTCCACATCATACTTTCATGTATTTCATTCATTTCACATATCACAACATGCACAAATCATCCATAAAACATGTAAGGAAGATTAAACCTCACCTTTTCCATTCATTTCTTCACTCGGCTAGGATGATGTTTTCCAACAACGAACGGTTTTCTTATTCCAACAACTATCCCATGTTGATAAGGACCTTCCACTTGGTAGAAAAGCTAGGAGAAATAATTTTTTGTGATGAAGATTTTTGATCTTCCATTTTTTTCTTCATGGCCGAATGGCCTTTGTAACTTCTCCAAGCTTCTTGATTTTTCTCTAAGGTGCTAAATGATGAAGATGACTTAATTAGTCATCTTTTGCCACTTATATAATTAACACATGTGGGATATGGCCCACATCCCACACATGGCCACATATGGCCATTTTCATGAAATATCAAGTTTTCAAAATTTCACTTCTAGCCCCAAATTCTCATGAAATGCTTAACTTTCCATAATTCAGTTTTAACCCCAAATTTTCCTTATTCTAAATTTACCCTTAACACTCCATACCAATGAAAAGATGAATATGCAACTTGTGCATTAAAACAAAAATCAACAAAATCGGAAATTAAAAGTCTTGTCCATAACTTGTAACCAACTTAGAATATTCCAACGTACAAAGTACGGGGTATAACATCCTTTCCCCCTTTAGAACATTATCCTCGAATGTTCAACTTGTCGTATGGGTCTTAAAGATCTCGATTTAAACTTTTCCTTCTTGTAATTCCCTTTTACTCGACTTGTAACATTCTAGGCACATTATCTCGTGTCGTCTCTTAATATTTAACTCAACCCTTCCTTATTCGTTTCATAGCTTGTTTTTAATTTCATACTTGCCTTTGTATTTTAGCTACATAGATCACATCATAACCTTGGCCACTTTCTCACTAGGCTTCACTTATTTTCATAACAACCCTCCTTGTATTCACATTATATCTTATTCGTAACCAATCCCATAATATAACACTTCTTAACCCTTTACCCCTTACGATCAACTTCTTCCTCTGTACTCTTGTCTTAATCATACTATTACTTCTTTCAAAGAGATTAGCCATACTCGCAACTTACTCAAATCTTACCATTACGGTGGACACGGCCTTTCAAGTCGCATTACAAACCTACATCTCATTTTCTCTTTATTTAAGGAAAATTTCGTCGAGTTTCCTCTATATTTCTTACTATCTCAAAACACATGTACCTGGGAAATACCAACAATGCCTCACGGGGCCAAAATACATATATACATATCATATCATATCGCGGCCACACGGGGCTCCCAATATTATCAACGATACACGAAATGATAAACATACCTCGTATGCCCACTCAAAACGAGCACCTTTTACACTTTCTTGTCCCGTAATTTCGTATATTGAAATTCGAGCTTATATATTGAAATTCGAGCTTATCCGTGTTTAACTTATGGTTATGAGGATTTAAGTTCATATATTAAGCTATGAAATGATTGAAGGACAAGCGATCCGACAAAAGAATTAAGTTTGTTGGATGTTGGGGCAAATGTGAGAAGCTATTTTGGTCCAAGTTGGGGGATGAATACCTCTTAGCATATGAATCATTTTAAGGTGAAGCAAGAGCCTAAAATGAAGTTCCATGAGTCTAGTTTCCAACGCAATAAACAGCTCCTCAATCGGACATCGAGGTAAGGAGATATGGACGAAACAAGCTGGACCGGGACCAGGAAATTGGTCTGCGCGAACGCGTCAGGGAGTGGCGTGAACGCGCAGAAGGCCAAGGGCCAAAAACAGCGCGAACGCGCCCCCACGTGGCGCGAACGCGCTGAACAAAAATCTGAAAATCAAGTTCGGAATGAAGGTTGTGTTATAAGAAGGTAATAATAACATATATATATAACATTTGGAGACCATATGGTGCGAATTAGTTCATATGTTATTTGACGAAAAGCCCTCGTTGCTGCAAGCAAAGTGGGGCCCACATGTCGGAGTTTTATGAAAGACGTGAGAAGGGACATGTGAGTAGTATATGGAAAGTTGAGTAAGTCCTAAGAAGGACCCATAAGCTAAAAATGAGTGTAGACCCTCCAAAAAGACGATTTAAGAAAATGTTTTTGGGTGATCCGACTTGGAGGGGCAAAAAACGGCATTATAAGTTTGGAATTTGGGAAAATCCCCAGAAATAGAAGTTGTAGATAATTGAATTATCTTTCCAACCATAGGTCGTGGGCCCTCATACGATATCGGGATCAAAAGTTATGATCGTTTTACTGAACGAAGGTCCTGGCAGACAGAAGGGTCCAGCGCGAACGCGCCAGAAGCCAGCGCGAACGCGCTGAGCATTTTTCCAGTCGTTTCTGGCAGATTCTAAAACGTTATATAAAGGGGGAAACCCCCTCATTTTCAGCTGAAAGCCACGAAAAACACCCCCAAAAACTCTCCAAAAATCTGGAGAGTTCTCCCCAACTCCCCAAACCAAATTTTTGCCCAAACCAGGTATAATTTCTCAATTCCAGTCCGGATAGCGTATAGTTTTTGCTGTAGAATCATATAGTGGACGCGTGGTGACCAAAAATTAGTGTGAAAAGGTGAAGATACAGCAATATTAAAGGGAGGAAGGTATGAATCTCTTTCTATTTGTATGAATATTGGTTTATTTACGAAGAAGACGCGATTAAATAATTGTATACTGAGTTAATTAGTTATAAAAGTTGAAAAACAGCGTGTGGGCTGTTTTATGAGATATTTTGGGGCTGGAAATATTATAATTGATGTTGGTGTTGTTGTTGTTGTTGTTGGTTGCTGAATTAAAAATTCGGGCTAGGCATATAAAGAGGGGAGGTGCTGCCCGATTTTTGTCAGAATATAAAATAGTGTAATTTGGAATATGGTACGAATGTGCGATAAAGAGGCTAATGTTTGTGTAAATCCTCTTAAATGTAGATTTACGGGCTTGAACGCATAAGCGTAGCTAGTAAGGCGCGGCGCGGTATGTTAAGGCTTTCTATGGCCCTTTCTTTCTATGGCATGAATCATACATTGCGACTTTATGAATGCTCCCAGATTGAAAATCCTTGTTTCCAAAAGTTAGAAATTACGATTTCAAAGCATGACTTTCTTCTTAAAAGTTTATAAATGTTTTCAAAAATATTCATTTTCTTCAAAATTCAAGTTTTACGTTTGATAGTTTTATGACTAAAACGACGACTATGGCTTTATGATGACAATGATGATGCCCATATGAAGAAACGTCTATGATGAACATGCCAAGGATATGTCTTTACCATGAATACAACGATATGAAATGTTAAGCTATTTTTGGATAATGACTATTTTAAAGGTTACGACCAAACGCTCATGATTTTCTTATGCTAAAAGTTTGACAAACTTGTTTTGCGTGCCCAAATATTCTTTTTCTTATTATATTTCCTTGATCGGTCCCACCTTATAATGCTAAGTTCCTCCAAGGTGGGACACGATGATCCCGATTATCCCATAATGCAACGCCTATCGGATGTTACCGACCTTATGTCGCTCCGATTGATACTATGACTTTTTGGAATCTCGTGCTATTGCTTATATGATAATGTATATGATACATGATATTGATGAATGTACATGCATATGTGGGAATGGGGAGGGATAGTCTGTCCATGATTATCGGTCCTTATCATCCGGACGCGGGATGCCGGATTATTCCATAATGCCGGACGCGGGATATGGGAGAGCCGTACGCGGCGTACATGTTTATGTGATGTATATATATATGTAATATGATATACTTGGGACATACGTGTATACTTGGAGGGGGGGGGGAGAGCCGATGCCATTCGGCGTACGTATCATCCGAAAAAAAAAAAAATCGTGTTTATCCGAAAGGTATCTGTTTTCTACGTACAAGAATAAGAAATACCGAATGTGCATTGTATGACATGTTGGGGGTAAAGGGAGAGCGAAGTATTCGGCGTACGTACGATGATTAAAGGATACGCATTTATACGAAATGTCACATACATCTCGCATATGTGAATAAGGAATACCGTTTTTGCTTTTTACGAACGAGTCTAAGCATACCTAGCAATTGCCAAGAAGGCATTCATATGTACAGGTTACTTCTATCCCATGGCTAGTTCTAAATGTCCGAGATGTTATTATTTATATGTTATATCTCTTTACTATGCTACTATTCATGCCTTACATACTCAGTACATTGCTCGTACTGACCCCCTCTTCTTCGGGGGCTGCGTTTCATGCCGCGCGGTACACCCCGCGAGTAGGAGCCATTATAGAAGATGACCCGGCGATGTTGGCAAGCTCCATTCGCCCTGGGAGTTGCCGAGTCGGCGTACATGTGCTATGATTCACGACCACGGTTAGAGACTTTGCGAGACGGTCGTGGGTATAAGATGTCGGTCGTGAGCGGCTCTATAAGCCGTTGTATTGTTGTGCATTGTATTAAAAGCATTACAAAAGGTTGCGTTTTTGTTTGATTTGGAGAAGTTTTGAAAAAAATTTACATGTTTGCCTTTAAAAAAAAAAATTTTACGCATGGAATAAGAGTCAGAGGGTTCGCTCGGCCCTAGGTAAGGGTCGGGTGCCCATCACACCCTGATCGAGATTGGGGTGTGACAAAGTGGTATCAGAGCAGGTCGGTCCAAGGGTTGTCTGCAAAGTCGTGTCCGGTAGAGTCCTGTTTCAGGGTGTGAAGCCGGCCACATTTATAAACGGGGAGGTCGGGGCATCTAGGGATTGTTGACCTTCTTTCGTCTTAGATCGTGCGATAGAGCCAAGTCATAGGAAAAAGAGATTCCTATATAAGTCTTATGTACGACGGTAGAAGCGAGGAAAGGGAATAGTGCGAATAAGTAAAACGTGAGACATGTTGTTTCGGAAGGGTTATGGATTTGGCGTGGCGAGGAAGGTACGATCGCTACCCTCGGGAACTTGGAAATCCAGGATGAGAGATAATTATGTACGGGGAGTGAAAAGTGAACACTGGAAACTGAAAAAAGGGCGAAATGGTAATTGCAAAAGAAAGGACGTGTTACGGAAATGCCTCGGAGTCTGAGAAACCTCGACTTGCTCTAGATTAGGTAATAAAGGGCATACGAGGAAGCAGACGCGAAAATACCGGCATTAAGGCATCGAATTCCAGCAAAGTTTTGGGGTTAAGCGTGCTCAGGTGGGAGCAATTTCAGGATGGGTGACCCTCTGGGAAGGTTACAAGAAATTCTACATATTCGGACATAAGAGACAAAAAAAAAAAAAGAGGTTAGAGTAACCTAAGGGAAACTAGAGTGTATGGAATGGTTGGAAACTATAAGAAGACGCGTAGGACGAGGTAGACTAGGTTTGGTGAAGAGATAGGAAGTGCGGCACGGCTCGAAAATTAGGATAGGCTTGAACGGCGTTTGGAAGTATTTTGTGGGCTAGTTAATAGTAATTATATATACATATATGGCTATGTCGGCAAGTATGTGTATCTCGACAGCCAACGTTGCGGTTTATGGAAGTCATTAATTGAACAGGGAATGAGGTTCAAGTGACGAAAAAAAAAATTATGTTATAGGCACAAATGGAAGAAGAACTCAGGGAAAGCGAAGATATGTTATAAGCAAGGTCGAGAAGAAAAAATGAAGAGTAAGGTATAGTTGAAGACTTCACAAAGGACGTGGTGAATCTCGATGTCTCTATTAACTTGTGGGTCCGAAAAAAAATCGTTAGTCATAAAAGACAGAGGGGTGGAAAGACGGAAAAGAAGGCACCGGGACTAGATTTGGCCCTTGTAAGTATTCCAATTAGATACAAGACTGGGAATAGAAAGAAGATAGATAAGCTAGGCCATACGATGACGGAACCACGGCTCTAAGGGATCGCGAAGGGCGGCGGTTATTATCGAGGTTACTCGAAGGCTATGAGCGTAAGGGGACACCCTTAATAAGGGGGGAAGAACATACTAGGCTTAAAGGGAAAGAGGAAGGTAAGGATGATTATACAGAATGGTACTTACGGTAAAGAGAAATACCAGAGAAAATTGGGAAGATTGGTAGCAATAGAATATGATCTAAAAAGAGAAGGGTTACCGCTGATGGAGTGTGATACTAAAGTATCGATTGGGAAGGATAATCACAAGTGAAATACGACGGGTCTATTTGAAAAAAAAATGAAGTAATATATTTTGAAGGACAAAGCGTATGACAAAGAATAGGTTTCCTTGTGCGAGGAATAAGGGATTAATTACAAAATGGAGTAAGTATGAGCATGGAAAGAAAAGGACAAGGGGAACCCTCCCGAAGTATTATAACACCCCATGAGATCAGTTGAACATTCGAGGACGAATGTTCTAAAGGGGGAAGGATGTTACGCCCCGTAATTTCGTATATTGAAATTCGAGCTTATCTGTGTTTAACTTATGGTTATGAGGATTTAAGTTCATATATTAAGCTATGAAATGATTGAAGGACAAGCGATCCGACAAAAGAATTAAGTTTGTTGGATGTTGGGGCAAATGTGAGAAGCTATTTTGGTCCAAGTTGGGGGATGAATACCTCTTAGCATATGAATCATTTTAAGGTGAAGCAAGAGCCTAAAATGAAGTTCCATGAGTCTAGTTTCCAACGCAATAAACAGCTCCTCAATCGGACATCGAGGTAAGGAGATATGGACGAAACAAATGGACCGGCGGACCAGGGGGGGTGGTCTGCGCGAACGCGTCAGGGAGTGGCGTGAACGCGCAGAAGGCCAAGGGCCAAAAACAGCGCGAACGCGCCCCCACGTGGCGCGAACGCGCTGAACAAAAATCTGAAAATCAAGTTCGGAATGAAGGTTGTGTTATAAGAAGGTAATAATAACATATATATATAACATTTGGAGACCATATGGTGTGAATTAGTTCATATGTTATTTGACGAAAAGCCCTCGTTGCTGCAAGCAAAGTGGGGCCCACATGTCGGAGTTTTATGAAAGACGTGAGAAGGGACATGTGAGTAGTATATGGAAAGTTGAGTAAGTCCTAAGAAGGACCCATAAGCTAAAAATGAGTGTAGACCCTCCAAAAAGACGATTTAAGAAAATGTTTTTGGGTGATCCGACTTGGAGGGGAAAAAACGGCATTATGAGTTTGGAATTTGGGAAAATCCCCAGAAATAGAAGTTGTAGATAATTGAATTATCTTTCCAACCATAGGTCGTGGGCCCTCATACGATCTCGGGATCAAAAGTTATGATCGTTTTACTGAACGAAGGTCCAGGCAGAAAAACAGGGCTAGCGCGAACGCGCTAGAAGGCAGCGCGAACGCGCTGAAGGAATTTCCAGTCGGTTCTGGCAGTTTCTAAAACGTTATAAAAAGGGGGAAACCCCCTCATTTTCAGCTGAAAGCCACGAAAAACACCCCCAAAAACTCTCCAAAAATCTGGAGAGTTCTCCCCAACTCCCCAAACCAAATTTTTGCCCAAACCAGGTATAATTTCTCAATTCCATCGGATAGCGTATAGTTTTCTTTGTAGAATCATATAGTGGACGCGTGGTGACCAAAAATTAGTGTGAAAAGGTGAAGATACAGCAATATTAAAGGGAGGAAGGTATGAATCTCTTTCTATTTGTATGAATATTGGTTTATTTACGAAGAAGACGCGATTAAATAATTGTATACTGAGTTAATTAGTTATAAAAGTTGAAAAACAGCGTGTGGGCTGTTTTATGAGATATTTTGGGGCTGGAAATATTATAATTGATGTTGGTGTTGTTGTTGTTGTTGTTGGTTCTTTGAATTAAAAATTCGGGCTAGGCATATAAAGAGGGGAGGTGCTTTGCCCGATTTTTGTCAGAATATAAAATAGTGTAATTTGGAATATGGTACGAATGTGCGATAAAGAGGCTAATGTTTGTGTAAATCCTCTTAAATGTAGATTTACGGGCTTGAACGCATAAGCGTAGCTAGTAAGGCGCGCGCAGGTATGTTAAGGCTCGTCCCTTTCTTTCTATGGCATGAATCATACATTGCGACTTTATGAATGCTCCCATAACGTCCTTGTTTCCAAAAGTTAGAAATTACGATTTCAAAGCATGACTTTCTTCTTAAAAGTTTATAAATGTTTTCAAAAATATTCATTTTCTTCAAAATTCAAGTTTTACGTTTGATAGTTTTATGACTAAAACGACGACTATGGCTTTATGATGACAATGATGATGCCCGATATGAAGAAACGTCTATGATGAACATGCCAAGGATATGTCTTTACCATGAATACAACGATATGAAATGTTAAGCTATTTTTGGATAATGACTATTTTAAAGGTTCTGTACTTCAAACGCTCATAACTTTCTTATGCTAAACCGGATTGACCCGAAACTTGTTTTGCGTGCCCAAGTGATGACTGGTATTATATTTCCTTGACGGTCCCACCTTATAATGCTCGTTCCTCCAAGGTGGGACACGATGATCCCGATTATCCCATAATGCAATCGGATGTTACCGACCTTATGTCGCTCCGATTGATACACGACTTTTCTTGGAATCTCATGCATATTGCTTATATGATAATGTATATGATACATGATATTGATGAATGTACATGCATATGTGGGGAATGGGGAGGGCAACTGTGTCCACCTGATTCAGCTGGCTTATCATCCCGGACGCGGGATGCCCGGACGCGGGATATGGGAGAGCCGTACGCGGCGTCTGTTTATGTGATGTATATATATATGTAATATGATATACTTGGGACACTGTTGGGGAGGGGGGTGGGAGAGCCGATGAATTCGGCGTCTGTAACCGCGAGTAAAAAAAAAAAGTACTGTTTTCCGAAAGGTATCTGTTTTCTACGTACAAGAATAAGAAATACCGAATGTGCATTGTATGACATGTTGGGGGTACTGTGGGGAAGGGGGGAGGGAGAGCCGAAGTATTCGGCGTCTGTACAGATGATTAAAGGATACTTTTTTATACGAAATGTCTGTCTGCATATGTGAATAAGGAATACCGTTTTTGCTTTTTCTGAACGAGTCTAAGCATACCTGGCAATTGCCAAGAAGGCATTCATATGTACAGGTTACTTCTATCCCATGGCTAGTTCTAAATGTCCGAGATGTTATTATTTATATGTTATATCTCTTTACTATGCTACTATTCATGCCTTACATACTCAGTACATTGCTCGTACTGACCCCCTCTTCTTCGGGGGCTGCGTTTCATGCCGCGCAGGTACAGCCAAGCGAGTAGGAGCCATTATAGAAGATGACCCAGCGATGTTGGCAAGCTCCATTCGCCCTGGGGAGTTGCCGAGTCAGCGTACATGTGCTATGATTCCTGACCACAGTTAGAGACTTTGCGAGCGATGTCGTGGGTATAAGATGTCAGTCGTGAGCGGCTCTATAAGCCGTTGTATTGTTGTGCATTGTATTAAAAGCATTACACGTTGCAGTTTTTGTTTGATTTGGAGAAGTATGAAAAGCATGTTTGCCTTTCCGGGAAAAAAAAATTTTACGCATGGAATAAGAGTCAGAGGGTTCGCTCGGCCCTAGGTAAGGGTCGGGTGCCCATCACACCCTGATCGAGATTGGGGTGTGACACATACATACAGAAAATAGAACATATCATATGAGCTGACATTACCGATGTGGGATTCGCCTAAACCAATGTGGGTTTGCCCCACCACCGGCTCCGATACCAACTGATCATATTCCAGAATACATATATCATATCACGAGTCATAATCGAAACAGAAGTACAGAAAGTAAGTGCATATCCAAAATACCAAAATATTTATTTTCAAAAGACAAAACATGCATAGGGCTCAGAAAATATGGTCGCCTGCCCGTCAATGGCGCCATAACACATCCTACTCCAGAAGATTTCATATCTCCGAAACCCGACATACCGCGGTCAAAAACCCAGCGGTCAATATCATATATACCCGACATACCGCGGCCAAAAACCCAGCGGTCAATATCACATATACCCGGCATACCGCGGCCAAAAACCCAGCGGTCAATATCACATATACCCGGCATACCGCGGCCAAAAACCCAGCGGTCAATATCACATTTCGAAATACACATCATACATATATACACAGTACCCGGCCGAAAGGGGCTCGGCGTACTGGAAACATCATAACACCATAATACATACACGGTTTTCGGCTGAAAAGGGGCTCGGCGAACCGGACACATCATACTCCGGAATACAACATAGTGCGCACGATAACATAACCGGCTCGGGACTTGGTGAAAAATGTAACAACAGAATACACGAACAGAATCACGAGTAACCAAATACAGTTTAAAACATTTTCAAGGACTCAATAGGTTAGTCAAAACGAACCATCATTTATAAGCCAAAACAGTAGTCAAATCAGATTTTCTTCCGAATATCACTCGGGAACATATCAAACCGAACTTCAGAAACCATAGTTACGTATCAAAATCACATACATAAAAATCCTTATTTCAGACTCAACCGATAAATAAGTAATCATACTCGGGGGTCGGAAAGATAGTCATATTGAATTCTTTCAAAAGCCATCAGCACTATACAAAAGAAAGTCGTGGGACCCACGGACCAGCGTCAACCCAATCCGGGCCCGCCTACGAAAGTCATAGTCATTATACGTTATAGAATCATTTACGAGCATATTAAAGCCATCCGGTTAAATACGTGAAAGTTACGGACGTTCGTAGTTACAAAACTCTTTTGAAAACAAAACTTTTTATGCAACATTTGAAAACAAATCATACAAAGACATGTAAACCATAGCTTGACCATATAAGGATGCCAACATCAAGAAGCAAATAAGCATCGTAAACATGCTTGAACTTTAAGAATAGAATTACCCCCAAGGCTCGTAACGTATCATAGCTTAACCACATCTAAGACATGCCAAAAGAAGGAAAAGTAAGCTTTACATACCTCGATCGCTCTCAAAGCTAATCCAAATCAAACCTATGTCTCGGACTCCCCAAGATCTACATAACATCAATAAATACCAATGTCAACTATAGGCATTTAGGAGTTCATTTCCAAACTAGCACATAATTCTACGAAAATTTGGGCAGCACTTCCCCTGTAAATGCACCAACCCCGAGAATTCAACTCGGCCAAATCAACAACAACAACACCAACAATCATTCTAGCAACACCAATAATGACTTCGAAACGCATTCTAACATTAGTAACTCCTTTCTACACAATTCGACAACATTCATTTATATTCAATTCAACTACATATATTCAAACCAACATCGACGATCACATGTCCAAGTACTAATCCAAACCATTCAAACAAGATTTCAAGAACACTTCGGACAATCCACAAATTATTCAAACCAGCCCAATCAACATACAACATGCCACCCGAAGCACCCCAAGTTCAAGGAAACAACACAACACATTTTCTTCCTTCCAAATTCATGAACTACATTAATAATCCATTACTTCCATAAATTCGATAAACTATATAAAATTCCATAACAAGCCACAAACAACTATCACTTCACTTTGAATCATTAAACTTTCATTAGCATCATAGAATCCACAACACAACAATCCAAACTTACTAAATAAATTTAGTTCTTCACTTCTACATAACATCTCATTCTCACGGCCACACTACACCACACGGCTACAAATTCCATATCCTACTTTCATGTATTTCATTCATTTCTACATATCACAACATGCACAAATCATCCATAAAACATGTAAGGAAGATTAAACCTCACCTTTTCCATTCAATTTCTTCACTCGGCTAGGATGATGTTTTCCAACAACGAACGGTTTTCTTGTTCCAACAACTATCCCATGTTGATAAGGACCTTCCACTTGGTACAAAAGCTAGGAGAAATAATTTTTTGTGATGAAGATTTTTGATCTTCCATTTTTTTCTTCATGGCCGAATGGCCTTTGCTTGGCTTCTCCAAGCTTCTTGATTTTTCTCTAAGGTGCTAAATGATGAAGATGACTTAATTAGTCATCCTTTGCCACTTACATAATTAACATATGTGGGCTATGGCCCACATCCCACACATGGCCACATATGGCCATTTTCATGAAATATCAAGTTTCCAAAATTTCACTTCTAGCCCCAAATTCTCATGAAATGCTTAACTTTCCATAATTCACTTTTAACCCCAAAATTTTCTTATTCCAAATTTACCCTTAACACTCCATACCAATGAAAAGATGAATATGCAACTTGTGCATTAAAATAAAAATCAACAAAACCGGAAATTAAAAGTCTTGTCCATAACTTGTCGCAACCAACTTAGAATATTCCAACGTACAAAGTACGGGGTATAACAATAAACACAACAACTACAACACAACACTTTATGACCTTTCCTCCATAACTATTTTCACTTTTAAGACTTGCTAAACCTTCAAATCAACTCAACATAAGAGATAGGATAAAGAACATATCTTATACTTGAAGAACTTTAGCCACACAAACTTTTTTCAAAACCAAACTCACTACAACATCAAGTAGAAGCAAGAACAATCACCTTTCATAGACTAGTTTCGTGTAATCTTGTTAAATCCTTGTTTTAATGGGCTATAAATGTTTGGGGGATGTGTTAGGAGGTTTTTAGGATAAATGACAATGTAAAATGATGAAAAAATAGGGTTGATGGTGTTTTTATACCCCTTGAAAGTCGGTGGAACCGACTTTCCCAAGTGGGACCCGCGGAAGCCATTTGGCAATTTGAGGGGTTATCTTAAAATGGCAATAACTCCTTACTCTGATGTCGTTTTGATGAGCGCTTTGTTGTGCTGGAAACTAGACTCGATGAACTTCATTTTAGGCTTTTGAAACACCTTAAAACTCCTAATATACTTGGAGATATAGCCCTCCAAAATTGACCCAAAATTCTGTCCAAAATTTTGCCAACTTTTTTCCAAATTTTCGACAAACTTATTTTCTTTGATTTGCTTGGTCCCGGATGTTATATCCCGCATTTTTATACATTGGAACAATCCGGATTAATTATGATAAGTTGAGGATAAAACTATTTCGGGATGCAAAGTCGAGACTTTTGGACCTTCGATTTTATTTTGAGTCATGAATTGTGCATGAATTTGTTTGCATGGGACACTTAGGAAAATTTGGGACCAAAAGTGATAAAATTGGAAGTTGGAAATCATCCATTTTCCATGTTGTAGCCGTGTGAGTGTGGTGGTTGGCCCACCCATTTTGTGTTCAATTTTAATTGCACCAACACATTAGTGTGGGCCATAGACACATGTGCAAGTCTTGTGAAGGCTTAAAAGACGACTACCAACTCATTTCATCATTTAACACTTAGCAGAAAAATCAAGAAAGTTGAAGAACTCCCAAGGAGGCTCTCGGCCAAGGAGCTTGAAAAAAACCAACTTTCATTCTAGTCCTTCTAAAATTATTTTGTTGATGCAAACCCACTATTTTGAGGTCCCTAAGTAGCGTGGAAGTGTCGTTGGAGCGATCAACCCGCTAGTTTTCATTATCGCAAACCCTAGCCTCTTGTGAAGTGGGAGGAAAAAGGTAAGAATTTATCATGTTTTATATGTTATAGAGGTTGTATGTATGTTGTAGTATGCTAATATGAATGAAAATCATGAAAAATAGTATGTTGGAAGTGAGTTGTGTGCATGGTGTTCTAGCCGTGCAAGTGGGTGTGTGTTGTGTGGTATTGAAGCAATGAATTAATGTCTAGTTAGCTTGTTGGGATTGTTGTAGGGTGGAGAAATGAATAAGAATCATAAGTATGTGTACATATGTTGTGTTGGACGAAGATAGTCATGGTATATGGCAAGAAATGAATTAATATCGCTTAACGTTTTAGTCGTCGTCGTTATGAATTCTATGTTGGAAATGAATGTTGAATGACTCGAATTGATGTTGTAATTGTTGCGGACTGATTTGGAGGTTATTGTATATTTAATGTAATTTGTATGTTGATGAGAATAGCATTGTAGAATGTGAATTGTGGATGCAAATCATGATTTGAAAATGAGGAATGTGTTAAAGTGAGGTTCTCGGGTTTGGGGGCTGTTTCGGGTAGAGTGGAGCAATTTTTGGATTGTTGGAAATGTTGTATGAATTGCTTAGAATGTCTTTAAATATTGTTGGTATGGGTTCGGGTTAGTATTTGAATGTATAAGCGTCGATGTTGGCTTGAAGGTAAGCCGTTGAATCAAATATATTGAATGTTGTTGAATGATGTGAAAGGGAGCTATTAATGTTATATTGTCTTCGGATTGGTTATTGATGTTGCTAGGTTGGTTGTTGTTGTTGTTGTTGATTGATTTGGCCGAGTTAAATTCTCGGGGTGGCCTATTTACAGGGGAAATGCTGCCCAAATTTCTGTAGAATTAAGGGCTAAATTGGAATTAAATGCCCAAAATGTCTCTAGCTAATGTTTGGCATCTTATGGCTTATTTGTAGACCTTGGCGCCCGAGACGTAGGTTGGATTTAGCTTGAGTTTGGATTATATTGAAGAGCGTTTGAGGTATGTAAAGTAACCTTCTTTCTTTGGCATGTCTTAGTTAAAAATAGGCTATGACACGAACTTCGAGAAAACTCTTGTCACGACCCAACCCCGTAGGCCGTGACTAGTGCCCGATTTGGGCACCCAAACACACCTATTAAACGGGGCCACACACAGATGGCTTATACAGACACAATTATCAAACACTGCCTCAGATTATATCAAACACATCCAGGTATATAACAGAAGCCGACAAGGCTGTGTTTCAAATTTATATAATTTCCAGAAAAATTTCGGCAGAGTTTCCTTTGTTTTACGGACTATCCAAAATAACCCTGCACGCAGAAAATACCAACAAAGGCCACACAGGACCAACAAAACAACATATATACATACATATGCGGGCCGACAAGGCTGCCGCGGCGAATGGGATCGCCCAAACACAACATACACAAACACAACTATACAGAAGTAGGCACAACCCACAAACATGTCCACAGACAGACAGAATCATATGATGGGACAGGGCCCCGCCGTACCCCTGAACAAATATATACAAATGTACGAACAAATATATACCAAAATATAAGCTCCGGAATGAGAGGAGCACTCCAAATAGCGAAGAGGGTGTCCTAAACGGGTGGATCACCAAGCGTGCGTACGTCTGTGCACTGCGGGCATGAAACGCACCCCTCCGAAGAAAGGGGTCGATACGAAATATGTGCGAGTATGCAAAAAGAAAAATGTAGTGTACAAATCTGAGTCGTAATCGAAATAGGGGTACAGAAAGTAAATGCATTTCCAAAATATCAAAATGTTACTTCAAAATGTGAATCATGCATAGGGCACAGGAAACATGGTCGCCCGCCAGTCGATGGCGCCATAACACAGCATAACACCAGAAAGTTTCAAATCTCCGAATCCCCGTCACATATCACAACACAGCATAACACCAAACACAGCATAACGCCCAATATAAGCGGAACCCGGCCCTCGAGCGAGGAGCTCGGTGAACCATAAACACAGCATAACACCGGAGTATATCATAATGCGCACGACAACAAAACCGGCCCGGGAACCGGCGAACGATATCATAGTAGGCACGAGCGGAGTATCGAGTAATCATATGAATAAAAATCATTATCATAAATCCAAAAGATAAGTAAAATAGTCATATTCGAAATCGGAATAATAATTATTACATTTTGTTTCAAAAGTTATGGAAATTACGCAAAAGGGCGTCGCGGGACCCACGGACGGGTGTAGACCCGAACTGGGCCCACCTATGAAAAACATACTCATTCTATATCATACAAGCTTCTACGAAAATTTCAAAGCAATCCGAGCTTTTCTGTGAAAGTTATGGGCGTTTGAAATTTTGGAATCGCTAAAGAATAAACTTTAAAACAAAAATCAGCTTTCATGAAATCTTTACAACTTATGAATTCCAAGAACATAAGGATCAATGTTTTGTCATGTCAACATAAGTGTTATGTCCCGTATTTTTGAACGTCGGATTATTTGTAAGCTGAGGTGGGGCCCACACGTTAAGATTTTTTTTGGAACATGTGACAAGTTATATGAATCACATATGTAAATTTAAACACAACTCATGAAGGACCCTTGGGCCAAATCAAAGTGGAAGCCCTCCAAACGAATATTTTTAAGAAAACGTTTTCGGGTAACCTGACTTTGAGGGGCGAAAACGGTATTATAAGTTTGGAATTTGGGAAAATACCAAGAAATAGAAGTTTTAGATAATTGAATTAGCTTTCCAACCATAGGTCGTGAGTTCCCAGGTGACGTCGGTACAAGGAGATATGAACATTTTAAGGTCGAAAGGTCAGTGGGCTAGGCCAACTCGGGGCCAACCGGGTTGGGCCCAAAAAAAATAAGAGAAAAATGAGGCCCAAGTGAGGAGGTGGCCGGCCATGGTCCTTAATAAAGGACCCAAGTCCATTTAAATTAGTCATGTGATAAATGTATAAAAGACCATTTAGTCAATATTTATCACTTAGAAGCTTCAAGACAAATTGACAAGGAGAAAAACAAAAGAAACAAGAGCAAAGGAGAAGGCCATTCGGCCATAACTCCAAATTTTTGCTCCTTTGAAATCTTCTCCCAAAAATTATTTTCTTGTGGTATTCCTACTAATTCAAAGGTCCTCTACAACTTGGTGTAATTATTTTGGAAGGAAGGGCACTTGTTTCACCAATTTAGCACCTTGGACAAGTGAAGAAGATAGGAGGAAAAGGTAAGAATTAATTCCTTTTTCTTATGTTATGAAGGTTTGTTTATGTTGTAGTATGTAGAAATGAGTAGAATTTATGGAAATATGGAAGTTTGCAAAGTGGGTGTGTATATGGGTATATGGCCGTGAATATGTATTGATGCATAGGCAATATGAGTTGAATTTTATGTAGTATTCTAGTTGTGTTGTTGAAACTTTGTGATGGAAATGGAAGAAAATGGTTTATGATGGCATGAAAAATGGTTGAAAATGATTATAGGAACTTATGTGATTTCAATGTAGTTTCTATGTAATTATGGAAGTGGAGTTCTAAACGATAATTATTATGTTAGTTGGTGAATTTGGAGGGATGCAAGTCTATATTGGCATGAAAGATTGGTTGGTAAGTTGTTATAGGGAATTTTGTGATTTTATGGAAGATTTATGTAATGATGAAAATGAAATTGTTAAGGTGTGAATTATGATTATTGTTAATGAAGTTGGAGGATAAAAATGTGTTATGGATATTTATGTCGAAGATTAGAGATTTCGGATGAATTATGGTTTTGGTGGAATTTTTGTATGTTTTGTAAATATTTTGTAGAATGATATGAAATGCTTCCGAATTGTATTTGAATGATCTTTAATTAAAATATAAACATGGAAATATTGATATTGATTTGAAGGTGCAAAGTTGGATTGGAAGTTGTTGGACTATTCGAAAAGAAGACAATTTATCTTAGAATGCGTTTCAAATCGAATGTTGATGTTATTGGTATTGTTGTTGGTATGGTTGTTGATATTTGAGCCGAGTTAAATCTCGGGAATGTTGTACATATATAGGGAGATGCTGCCCAAATTTTTGTAGACAAGTATTGATTAAGATTGAATTCTTAAGGCCTTACGATTAATATTTGGTAAATGTGACCAATTGTAGATTTTGGACGAAACGGGATTTGAATGTGGAGAAGCGTAAGGAGCGAATAAGGTATGTAAAGCTTCACCTTTTGTTCTCTTGGCATGTCTTAGGCATAATAGGTTTGGATATGAGCCTCGGGGGCGACTCTACTCCTAGGAATCCGAGCTTAGATTTGACCCTTTTTCATTCAATAGAATTGAATTAGATACTTTATGTTTTGTTGGAAAAATAGCTTAAACATTTATAACTCTCACAAATGGAACCGAATTACCTTGAGATTTTCATAGGTGGCTCCATAAAGCCTAATGTTTGTAATTTTACGTACGCCACCTCGACTTGACCCGAAGTGGGCCCCCTATTTCCGAGATCTTTCTACGTTGACCTAATTGGCTTATTTTGAGTGATATGTAAGAACGACTTTTGACTAAGGTTCCGATTAATAAAAAGTGATCATTTTGACTACTCCATTAAGTTCCATGATATATTTTGCCATGTACAAACGATCCCAAAGGTTTTGTCTTTGACATCATTAAATGCAACTCGAAAGGTATGACCTATGGCTATTGTCGACTTCCTTTAAATGATCTATCGTCCGGATTGTTCTTTCGAGTCTTGGCAAACATTGTATATTTTATGTTGCATGTGGTTTCTCACTACTCTTGCTCGTGCGAGTGCATTATTACATCTTTCAACGCGTCCGGGCCGGGGCATGTATTCGTGCAATTCCACCGCATTATTCACCGCGTCCCTCACTAGAGGGCGGGGCATGTTATATATATATATATATACGATGATGATGATGTGATGACGGGGAGGTGGCCAGGATGGCATATGATGATTCTCTTCACCGCGTCCCTCACTAGAGGGCCGGGGCATGTTGCAAGTGCATAAATATGATGATTTTACTTACCGCGTCCCTCATTAGAAGGCCGGGGCATGTTGTGTACGCATATGTTCATGATGATTTCTTTATTTATGTTACTCATTCCATTAGTGCTTTTGAAACACATGATTTACATTCGAGGTAAGCTTATGAGATCCAGTTACTGTACTACCATTCTGTCCTCTTTATTTCCGTATGGTTCGATTCTTGTATCTCGCTACATACTCGGTACATATTCGTCTGACCCCCTTTCTTCGGGGCTGCGTTTCATGCGCGTAGGTACACCGGATGAGTTGAAGACATTAGCGAGAAGATGTTCCGGCGGGATTGGCGAGCTCCGGTTGCTCGAAATCTTTAGTCAAAGTATTAGGTTATAGTATCATGTTCTGTGTTAGAGACTTTGCAGGGCAGTGTTGTGGGTATAGGATGTCGGTTATGTAAGTTGCTATGTAAGCCGATGAATTATCATGCATTGTATTATAAGTGCTATATGTCTTTATGTGTTACAAGTTTTCATTGATTCGGGAAAGGAAAAAAAATGTATACTATCTTCCGAAATTTTTTTATTATGTAATTGTGTCATGACTTGATAGTAAGCGTGATCATGAGTACTATGTGAGTCAGCGGGTTCGCTCGGCTCTAAATAAGGGTCGGGTGCCCATCACACCCTAACGGAAATTAGGGTGTGACAAAGTGGTATCAGAAGCGAGGAGTCTGTCCTAGGGTTGTCGCAAAGTCGTGTCCCGGTAGAGTCCCTGTTTATGGTGTGAAGCGCGCCACATTTATAAACGGAGGCTACGGCATCTAGGATGGTTACGCTTCTTTGACATCTTAGATCGTGCCGTAGAGCCAAGTTATAGGAAATGAGATTCCCGACATTGACTTTTGATTTTAGAAGAGAAGGCGATTAACGATATTGGAAGCTACGAAGTACGCAGGTAAGCAAAGGTATGCAAGGCTTATGTACGGTAAGATATTAAAGTACGATGGAAATACAAGTTCGGATCAAAGAAGAAGCAAATAAGAAAGTGTAATAGGTGCGGTTTGAAATTTGGGCCTACAAGGTATGCTTATTATTTTTGTATTGTCAATGATGTCGGGAGCCACGTGAGAGGTGTGATATGCTACGATATGCGTATATATATGCTGGCCCTGTGAGGCATTGTTGGTATTTCCTGTGTACAGGTTCTGAGATAGTAACAGTTACAGAGGAGACTCTGCCGAAATTTCCCCAGAAATAAAGAAAGAGTGAGATTTAGGTTTGTGATATGTCTAGAAACGGGGTCGTGCCAATAGTAATGAAAAAAATTTGACTAAAATACGAGCGCAGTCGACCTCGGGAAAGAAATTAATTGCGGAATTAGGGATAACCATAATTAGAAGTTTGATATCGACACGGTGAAAAGAACTGGGAAAGGCCTTGTAGTCCTAAGAGATGATTCAAGCGGGTAAATTTTGACGAAATGTTATTTAAGGCGACGACCGAACCGATAAGTAGGGACGAATTATGACGCGCTTACGGTTAAAAGCGATAAAAGTACGATTTAAGACAAGAGCGCAGGGGAAAAGAATTGCCACGGGCATGAAAGTAGTGATGGGACAACTTGTGAGATAATAAGGATAAAGTGGATCAGGAAAGGGTAAAGGATTACGAAGTGTCATATTATCGGATCGATTATGAACAGGACGTAATATGAATATAGTAAGAACTGTTATGGAAATTAGTAAAGCCTAATTAGAAAGCGGCTAAAGTTATGATGTGGTTTACGTAGCTAGAATATAAAGGTAAGTGTGAAACGGAAAAGTGAACTATAGAGCGAATAAGCGAGATTTATCAGGTTCTGTAAGGAAAGCCTGGAATAAGGGTTATATAACAGTGGGAATGATAGTGGGCGTGAGAAAAGAAAGGGTAATCGGAAGAAGGAAATAAGAAGGGAGTGAGACAACGGTATAGTAATAGACCATGACGCGCGCAATTAAGGATCCGGGCGTCGAAGTGACGGGATTGTGAAAGACTCGGTTGTAGAAAGGATGAGGAACAAGGTAAAATGAGAAGCGAAATTCAAGGCTGAGAATCGAGGATTTATAAATAACGGCGGTCGGGGTGTGTTCATCGTCATCGAGAATTTGGAAGTCTAGAATGAAAGGTAACCATATCCACGGAGTGAAAAGCGGATCCGAGAGCCAAAGGAGGGGTAAAACGTAATTATGCTATAAGAGCGCTTCGAAGTCCGTTAAGACTTCGACCTACTCCGGATCACGTAACGGAGGTCATGCGGTGAGGTGGATGCGATCATACCAGCACTAACGCACCGGATCCCATCAGAACTTCGAAGTTAAGCGTGCTTGGGCGAGAGTAGTACTAGGATGGGTGACCCCCTGGGAAGTATGCAAGAAACCCCAAAGATTTAGTCATAAGAGATAAATGAAAAGCTAGGATAGTCTGAATGAAATTAGAGTATACGGAATGGTTGGGGACCATGAAAGGCCACACGGCCGACGCGACGGACTAGACTAGAAGAGAGACGAGAAAAGTACGCCACAGCTCTGGAATTAGGATAGGCTTGAATAGCGTTTGGAGGTGTTTTGTGGGCTAGTTGGTAATAATTATATGTATATATATATGAATGAGTACGATATTTTGTTTGTGATTGCATCAGTGGACACATGCGTCCGAGCTCGGTGCTACGATAAGGAAGACCCCAAATTGAATAAGGATACTGAACTCCGAATAACAACAAAGGTAAATGGTACGAGTGCTACGAGATGAGGTGCTATTATTTTCACCATAGATTAAGATTGGAAATTTTAACACAACAATATTGGGAGAGGAAAGTGTGGGTAAGTGGAAGACAAAGAGGCCAAAATATCGGAAAAAGGTAAGAAACCCCGGTGGGGAAGCCCGAGAGAAATTATTGGCAAGGTACGAGATTATTTGAATAAGAATTTGAAGATAGGTATATGAAAAGGATAAAGAGCGGTCATATGGAGCAAAACAAGAATGTGTGAGGTTCGAGAACCAATTTCAAAAGAAAATGGGACTAAAGAAATAGTGACTACGACAAGGAATGTGAAGTAAGAAAAAGAACGATAAAGCCTTGTGACGATGACGGGAGATTTGGCATATAAAGGGGAAAATATGCAGTCACATTAATGTGATTACCTCGGACGTAAAAGTGTTCTCCTGAAAGGATGATCTAGGAATGAAACAGATTTGTGAGCTTAAAGTGAAAATTTCATAAACTTCAGAGTCGATGCCACAAATGGCAAAATCGGAAAAGTGTTCGAGGAGGAAGTAACCCAAGGAAGGACAAGGATACTAGCTTGGTATGGTGGGTTAGAAAACCTATGATACGGAATAAGGATTCACGTAAAGACCGAGAAGATTGATTATAAAGGAAAATACGGTAGAAGATAAGGAATGGGCATGAAGAGAAGGATAACTAGAAGAGGGACCCCCCCCCAAAGTGTTATAAGATCCCATAGGGGCGGTGAACATTCGAGGGACGAATGTTTTAAAGGGGGAGGATGTTATGTCCCGTATTTTTGAACGTCGGATTATTTGTAAGCTGAGGTGGGGCCCACACGTTAAGATTTTTTTTGGAACATGTGAAAATTTATATGAATCACATATGTAAATTTAAACACAACTCATGAAGGACCCTTGGGCCAAATCAAAGTGGAAGCCCTCCAAACGAATATTTTTAAGAAAACGTTTTCGGGTGACCTGACTTTGAGGGGCAAAAACGGTATTATAAGTTTGGAATTTGGGAAAATACCAAGAAATAGAAGTTTTAGATAATTGAATTAGCTTTCCAACCATAGGTCGTGAGTTCCCAGGTGACGTCGGTACAAGGAGATATGAACGTTTTAAGGTCGAAAGGTCAGTGGGCTAGGCCAACTCGGGGCCAACCAGGTTGGGCCCAAAAAAAAAAGAGAAAAATGAGGCCCAAGTGAGGAGGTGGCCGGCCATGGTCCTTAATAAAGGACCCAAGTCCATTTAAATTAGTCATGTGATAAATGTATAAAAGACCATTTAGTCAATATTTATCACTTAGAAGCTTCAAGACAAATTGACAAGGAGAAAAACAAAAGAAACAAGAGCAAAGGAGAAGGCCATTCGGCCATAACTCCAAATTTTTGCTCCTTTGAAATCTTCTCCCAAAAATTATTTTCTTGTGGTATTCCTACTAATTCAAAGGTCCTCTACAACTTGGTGTAATTATTTTGGAAGGAAGGGCACTTGTTTCACCAATTTAGCACCTTGGACAAGTGAAGAAGATAGGAGGAAAAGGTAAGAATTAATTCCTTTTTCTTATGTTATGAAGGTTTGTTTATGTTGTAGTATGTAGAAATGAGTAGAATTTATGGAAATATGGAAGTTTGCAAAGTGGGTGTGTGTATATGGGTATATGGCCGTGAATATGTATTGATGCATAGGCAATATGAGTTGAATTTTATGTAGTATTCTAGTTGTGTTGTTGAAACTTTGTGATGGAAATGGAAGAAAATGGTTTATGATGGCATGAAAAATGGTTGAAAATGATTATAGGAACTTATGTGATTTCAATGTAGTTTCTATGTAATTATGGAAGTGGAGTTCTAAACGAGAATTATTATGTTAGTTGGTGAATTTGGAGGGATGCAAGTCTATATTGGCATGAAAGATTGGTTGGTAAGTTGTTATAGGGAATTTTGTGATTTTATGGAAGATTTATGTAATGATGAAAATGAAATTGTTAAGGTGTGAATTATGATTATTGTTAATGAAGTTGGAGGATAAAAATGTGTTATGGATATTTATGTCGAAGATTAGAGATTTCGGATGAATTATGGTTTTGGTGGAATTTTTGTATGTTTTGTAAATATTTTGTAGAATGATATGAAATGCTTCCGAATTGTATTTGAATGATCTTTAATTAAAATATAAACATGGAAATATTGATATTGATTTGAAGGTGCAAAGTTGGATTGGAAGTTGTTGGACTATTCAGAAAAGAAGACAATTTATCTTAGAATGCGTTTCAAATCGAATGTTGATGTTATTGGTATTGTTGTTGGTATGGTTGTTGATATTTGAGCCGAGTTAAATCTCGGGAATGTTGTACATATAGGGGAGATGCTGCCCAAATTTTTGTAGACAAGTATTGATTAAGATTGAATTCTTAAGGCCTTACGATTAATATTTGGTAAATGTGACCAATTGTAGATTTTGGACGAAACGGGATTTGAATGTGGAGAAGCGTAAGGAGCGAATAAGGTATGTAAAGCTTCACCTTTTGTTCTCTTGGCATGTCTTAGGCATAATAGGTTTGGATATGAGCCTCGGGGCGACTCTACTCCTAGGAATCCGAGCTTAGATTTGACCACTTTTTCATTCAATAGAATTGAATTAGATACTTTATGTTTTGTTGGAAAAATAGCTTAAACATTTATAACTCTCACAAATGGAACCGAATTACCTTGAGATTTTCATAGGTGGCTCCATAAAGCCTAATGTTTGTAATTTTACGTACGCCACCTCGACTTGACCCGAAGTGGGCCCCCTATTTCCGAGATCTTTCTACGTTGACCTAATTGGCTTATTTTGAGTGATATGTAAGAACGACTTTTGACTAAGGTTCCGATTAATAAAAATTGATCATTTTGACTACTCCATTGAGTTCCATGATATATTTTGCCATGTACAAACGATCCCAAAGGTTTTGTCTTTGACATCATTCGTCGCAACTCTGAAAGGTATGACCTATGGCTATTGTCTGACTTCCTTTAAATGATCTATCGTCTGGATTGTTCTTTCGAGTCTTGGCAAACATTGTATATTTTATGTTGCATGTGGTTTCTCACTACTCTGCTCGTGCGAGCTGTTATTACATCTTTCACTGCGTCCCGGGCCAGGGCATGTATTCGTGCAATTCCACTGCATTATTCACCGCGTCCCTCACTAGAGGGCCGGGGCATGTTATATATATATATATACATATGATGATGATGATGTGATGACGGGGAGGTGGCCAGGATGGCATATGATGATTCCCTTCACCGCGTCCCTCACTAGAGGGCCGGGGCATGTTGCATGTGCATAAATATGATGATTTTACTTACCGCGTCCCTCATTAGAGGGCCGGGGCATGTTGTGTACGCATATGTTCATGATGATTTCTTTATTTATGTTACTTAGTCCATTAGTGCTTTTGAAACGCATGATTTACATTCGAGGTAAGCTTATGAGATCCAGTTACTGTACTACCATTCTGTCCTCTTTATTTCCGTATGGTTCAGTTACTGTATCTACTGCTTTACATACTCAGTACATATTCCGTACTGACCCCCTTTCTTCGGGGGCTGCGTTTCATGCCGCGCAGGTACACCCAGATGAGTTGAAGACATTAGCAGAAGATGTTCCAGCGGGATTGGCGAGCTCCAGTTGCTCCGGAGTGCTGCCAAGTCAAAGTATTATGTTATAGTATCATGTTCTGTGTTAGAGACTTTGCAGACAGTGTTGTGGGTATAGGATGTCGGTTATGTAAGTGGCTATGTAAGCCGATGAATTATCATGCATTGTATTATAAGTGCTATATGTCTTTATGTGTTACAAGTTTTCATTGATTCGGGAAGGAAAAAAAAATGTATACTATCTTCCGAAATTTTTTTATTATGTAATTGTGTCATGACTTGATAGTAAGCGTGATCATGAGTACTATGTGAGTCAGCGGGTTCGCTCGGCTCTAAATAAGGGTCGGGTGCCCATCATACCCTAACGGAAATTAGGGTGTGACAATAAGAATGCCAAGGAACAAATGCGATTCATACACATGCTCGGATTGCGAGAATGGAGTCTCCTCGAGGCTCGTATCATAGCCTACTTTAACTAAGGCATGCCAAAAAGAAAGGTTGCTTTACATACCTCAAACGCTCTCCAACAAGACCCAAACTCAAGATAGATCCAATCTACGATTCGGGCTGCCCACGATCTATAAACAAGCCATAAAATGCCAAACATTAGCTAAAGACCTTTTGGGCATTAAATTCCAATTTCCGCCTTAATTCTACAGAAATTTGGGCAGCATTTCCCCTGTAAATAGGCCACCCCGAAAATTTAACTCGGCCAAATCAATCAACAACAACAACAATAACCAACCTAGCAACATCAACAACAAATCCGAAAGGCAATACAACAATAATAGCTATCTTTTCCATCATTCAACAATCTTTCATAAATTCAATTCGACGACTTAACTTCAAGCTAACATCGACGCTTATACATTCGCATACTAACCCGAACCCATACCAACAATATTTAAAGATATTCTAAGCAATTCATACAACATTTCCCGCAACCCAAATTTTTCTCCAATTCAGCCGAATTCAGCCCCAAACCCGAGAACCCCACTTTTCACATTCCTCATTCTCAAATCATGATTTGTACCCACAATTCACATTCTAACAATGCTATCCTCATCAATATACAATTTACATTAAATGTACAACAACCTCCAAATCAGTCCGCAACAATCACAACATCAATTTGAGTTAATAAACATTCATTTCCAACATAGAATTCACAACGACGACGACTAAAACATTAAGCGATATTAATTCGTTCATTGTCATATAATGTGACCCATTTCGACCAACACTACACATATACATATATGGATGATTCTCAATCGTTCTTCACCTTACAATGATCATAATAAACTAACTAGGCATTAATTCATAATTTCAACACAACACCACAAACACCCATTTGCACGGCTCAAACACCACACACACAACTCACTTCCAACATTCCATATTTCATGATTTTCCTCCATTATAACATACTACAACAAGCATACAACCTTTATAACATACAAAACATAATCAAATCTTACCTTTTCTCTTCAATTTCCCAATAGCTAGGGTTTCCAAAAGATGAAAAAATAATGGGTTGATCGCTCCAACGTCGCTTCCACGCTATTTAGGGACCTCAAAATAGTGGGTTTACATCAAGGGATTAATTTTAGGATGGCTTGAAATGGGAGTTGATTTTCTCTATGGTCTGGCCGAGAGCCTCAATGGAGGTTTTCAGCTTTTGCTCCTTTTATTTTTCTAAGTGTTGAGAGAGAATGAAGACTAGTGGTCATCCTTTTAATCCCCTCTAGAGTTGTACAAGGTCTTGGCCCACATTAATGTGTTGGATCAATTAAAAGATGACACAAAATTGTGTGGCACCACTTTTAATGCCACACGGCCAAGGGCCACATAATTCATGATTTCCAACTTCCAATTAAATCACTTTTGGTCCCAAATTCTCCTAATTGTTCCATGCCAACAAATTCATGAACAACTTTTGCCTAAAAAAAATCAAAGGTCAAAAATCCCGACTTTATATCCCGGAATAGTTTTGTCCTTAACTTATCATAATTAATCCGGATTGTTCCAATGTACGAAAATACGGGTTCTAACATCCTCCCCCCCTTAAGAACATTCGTCCTCGAATGTTAGATTTACCTTACGGGCCATACAAACAAGTTTGGGGAGTTTCCTTTTCAACTATCACAACAATACATTCACCGACGAAGAATTCATTTATCAAACAACAAAGTCAAATAGAGGATTGGGATTACACAGGCTACGAAAAATAAATGAGGATACTTCTTCTCTCGTACGCTCCTCGGCTTCCCGGTCATTTCCTCTCGGTTATTATTCCGCCACAGCACTTTAACGAGAAGCCACATCTTTGTTCCGCAACTTTCTTTCCCGACGATCCAATATGGCTATAAAGTCGCTCCTCATAAGATAGCTCCTCTGTGACCTGAATATCATCTACAGGAAATACTCTGGAGGGATCACCAATACATTTACGAAGCATAGAAACATGAAATACCGGGTGTACCTGTTACACCTCGGACAAATTTCATTCATGCTCATTAAATCGAATAATTGAAGGGAAAGAATCGCGGTTATCGAATCGATGTAGTGTCGAATTAGTTTCGAGAAGGACCCGTCAGCCATATATGGACATAGGCCATTCTTCAACAAGCAACCGAAGCAAATTATCTCTCCGTCACCTATGCGACACCATATGCGACTCGCATGTGTGACATGCG
>NW_026727775.1:0-43040 GCF_029784015.1 Lycium ferocissimum | reverse complement strand
CTATGCGATTGGGAAGAAGCGCAATGATAGCACCGAGATTTGTGCCGGTGTCTTCTTTAAGTGCTCAATAATAGAATAATCTTTGGGCTGCATGCCCCACCAAAAATCTTTGGCCTGTCCTTCGATTATCACCCTTTTCTGAGTGTTCTCCTTCCTTGTGGCATTTTGGGCCAATTTTTCAGGAGTATAGCATCTTGCTTAATGAGTTATGCCTTGGTTCATTACTGCCTGCACAGTTATTGGCTTTTTGGGGTCAGGTATAACCTGTTGTGCTACCTGGGCTGCCACAAGTGCTGGGACCACAATCCTGAACATGGGTCTAGCCTTGGGAACTCCCGGACTGGGGATCAAGACCTTGAATTTTGGCCATTCCTGGAGTGTGAGGGAAATAACCGTCTATTCAAGAGGCTCAGTAATTTTGGGAGACAAAGTTTTGCAAGCTTCCCAGTCTTCATCCCTTTCTATCATGTGGATCCCGCCATTTTTGTGATTCGGCAACGGGTTCGTGTTTACGTTGAGAGCGGCTGTTTCCAAGATGATTTCTCTTTTGTTGATCAGATCCTAGATTTTGTTCTTCAGGTTTATGCAATCTTTCGTGCTGTGCCCGTTCCCTCCTAAATGGTAGGCACAAGTCTGGTCGGCCCTGTAGAACTTGCTCCTGGAATGTGCCATCTTTGGCGGGGTTTTCTAAATTAACCCTGCGGTCAGTAGCCTCTCTAGTAGTCTAGCCCTTGGATCAAGGAGCGTTGTGAGTTCCCTCACAGGTCTTTTCTCAAAAGTTGGACGTGGCGTATTGTATAAGAGGTGGCGGCTGATTTTGGTAATTCTGGGGTTGATAGGCTTAAGGGGGTTATTTTGTGGTGGGCGATAGTTTTGCTGAGGTGGTGGCTAGTACATTTGTTGCGGTGGAGGTTGATAAGCAGGAGAGGATACACAGACACTGGGCAGAGCCGTGTAAGCTGCCACAGTGGTGGTAAAGGCTAGTTGTGCGCAATACACGAGTGCTGAACTGTATGGATGGGTAGTGTAATTCAAAAGGGGTAGATCCTGGTGGAAAGGGGGTGGCCCTTTTGAATTTTGGTTTGAAATGGAGGATATACTTGCCACGTCCTCTTTCTTTTGGCGGAAGATCCCCGTAGCAGCCTGCCCAGATGCTTTGTTGAAGATACTGACGATTTTTCCAGATTTAAGGCAATCTTCTATGGCCTCTCCCATTTTTACTAATTCAGAGAATTGCCTTTCGGCCATGGACAACATCCTGTCATAGAAATTTGGCTCATATGACCTGATAAATACAGAAACGAGTTCTCCCTCGCTCATTGGTGGCTGCACGCGGGCTGCTTCGACCCTCCATCTGCTGGCGAACTACCTATAGTTTTCCGTCGGCTTTAACTTGACCTTCTCAAGGTAGTAATGGTCTGGCACGGTCTCCATATTGAACTGAAACCTTTCCATGAAGGATTCTGCCATGCCTTCCCAGCGGAGCCATTGGTGCATGTCCTGTGTGGCGAACCATTGGCGGCCTCACTGGTCAGGGCTACGACTAAATATCTGCATGATTAAGGGTTCTTCCTTTTCACCCCGACTAACTGGTCGCAAAGACAAATGGAGGTGTGCTTTGGGGTTTCCTGTCCCATTGAACATTTTGAATTTTAGGGCTTTAAACCCCTCTGGCAGGTCCAAATCTGGGTGTATGCATAAGTCGTCGTATCTTAAGCCTATGGCCTTCCTTGTGGACTTGTTGGACTTTTCCAATAACTCCTCCATTTTCCTCTCCATATCTTTCTCTCGCCTGTTTTGTTCAGCCCTTCAAATCCTCTCCATCTCCTCATAATGATCCAACTCCTTGTGTCCTGGGGAGGATTTGTTCGGGATGTTGGGAGTGAAGAATGATATTTGGGGGGTGGTATGGTTAAATAGGATCATGGTGGTTTGCCCAGCCGGTGGAGCTGGTGCGTGTGTTTGGCTTGTCTGATTGAAGAATATCGGCTGAGGGACTTGGTACGAGGGGACTGAGTGGATGGACCTTGGACTTGAGCATTTTTAACCGGCGGTGGTGTACAGTAAGAGGGGCCAGCATGGTTCGTGTTGGCGATGTTCAGTGGAGCGGGCATGGCTCCTGGTGGGTAGATGGGAAAATGACCGGGCACTATAGAGCTTAACGAGGGAAAGGGGGGAAGGGGCCTTCTTCCTTCGGTGGAAGCATTCTTTTCTGTGTCGGCTGCCTCCCTTTTGGCTACATTTTCCTGGAGAGTAGCAACGGGAGTTAACAATGTTGCAATCACATCCTCCTGGGATGCTGCCTCTTGCGGGTCCTGCATGTCTCCGTTGCGGAGAGCGAGCTTATTTCTTATTTCTTCGGGGGTACCAGTCATTTTGTCCTTTCCTTTGTCAGAGAGGGATGCTAACGCGGCTTTGGATCTTGTGAAATATGCCAGCTTTCAATACCACACTAATTGGCCCCTTTCTATACAATAAGTATAACTTAACAGTAAAGCAAGTTAGTTTCTGCACACCAAATATAAAGGCAGAATATCACATATGGGTATTTAAAGCACAAATAGCACATAAGATCGCATATTGAAGCTTGAGTACTCTCGATCCAATATTCTAAAGTCTTGGATATCACGGACTTTTATGTTCGGGTGGATCTTAGTTTGGTGGTCTCGCGGTTGACTTACCACGGCGAACCTTTTGGGCTTGTCATTTGGGCGAACGGGGGTATTTATAATTCGAAGCAGGAAGGGATCGAGTCTTACGTAGATTGCCTATGTATCGCGCCGTGGGAAATCAGACCCTACTTAGTTCGATTATAAAGAAAGATGTACATTTCTTCCTAAATATCCTTTGACTAATCCTAGCTGGCGTACATCCCCCACCAGTGCCGTACTAGGGCTTCCCGCGTATCCCTCAATTGGGACATCAGGTCAGCGGTTTGTTTACAGTTTTATGAGGGTGGGGGTAACATTTGTGCAAAAAGTGGGACACCTAATATCTACCCAAAAGCATAGCTTCTGCAAGCCGCTGTCCTTACGAGCTTACTTTCTCATGTCGAATTTTTCTTTGGTCAAAACCATGGTGGGAGCAGGACCAAGATCTATCCGGTCCTGATCATATTTTCGAGCTCAAGCTTGAAAGCATGGCATCCTTCAATATCATACCCCCTGGCTCCAGTATGGTACAGGCAGAACTTGTTTCTATTAGGCCCTAACGGCGCGGCCTCGTAGACAAGTCCACAGGCCTGGTTTTGTTCAAATGGAAGCCAAATTTGAGAATAGGCGAGCATATGACTCCTCAAAAATTGTGAAATCGTACCGCCATACCTGGGTCTCGGGGGTAACTCCCTCTCCTGAGGCGATGGGGTCAGGGACTAGCAAAGTATGCGGCCCCCATAAAGTTTCAATGATCTTGTCGTCAATGAGACTAACCATCCTCCTTCTTAATGCCAGGCATTCATTCAAGGTGTGGCCTGCCTGATTGAGATGAAACGGCCACCTTTTGTAGGCGTACCCCAAGTCAGGAAAGTTAATGTCACGACCCGACTAGGGCTATAACGGGTACCCGGGGCTAACCACCAAGCACCACTCATTCTATTACTCATCCTGCACTCATTCATATTTCTTATGCTCATAATCATAGAAAACTATTTTCATTTGAAACATATTCACTTTATATACATGAGCCCTTTCGGCTATCAAAATAATATATATATATATATACACACACACACACATATACATATGATGAGAAACTGTGAGACCATACTACCCACAACTACGTATCTACGAACCTCTACTAGAGTACTAGACATATAGACGGGACAGGACCCCGTCGTGCCCAAAACATGTATATACCAAAAGAATAGATCAATGGCACCTCCGGGAAAATGGAGTGCTCTCAAATCAACTAATAGCTCCTACGAATCTGGATCACCTCCCTGTCTACCTGCGGGCATGAACACATCGTCCAAAGAAAACGGACGTCAGTACGAACATTGTACTGACTATGTAAGGCATAAACAATAATAATACATCAATGAAATGAGGAGGCATCAATGAGGAGCAATCTGTATCTGATTGTGAATCATAAAAGAAATAATGCATGTCAAGCCGTCATAATCCTCATCATATCATGTATGCATATATGTATAAGCGCCCGACCATATAGGTACGGTGATATTCAATCGCATTAGCTCGCGCGTCCGGGCCTCCCGCATCCGGGGGTACCATCTCATGCGCCCACTAGTGGTGTCTGCCCATGCCATCTGGCCATGGTGTATACGCTGCCCGCCTTAGCGGTGTCTGCCCGGCCATATAGGTGCGGTGTAATATCATCATCATATACTCATAATTTTTCATCATAATGTACTCATCATAATATACTCATCATAATGCATGCATGGAAACATAAGGACAACTATACTTTATCGGGGTGACATAAAGTCGTGAACCCCCGATTACATTATGGAGCATTCATAAACATTCTGCCTCACTTTGAAGGAATTAGCATAAGGTGAGTGTATATAATGATCAACATCAATAGATTGTAGATAGCATCATTAGTTTTATAGGAACATCATATCATGGACTCTAGAATCTTTAGACTTAAGCCTATCATCATTATCGTACTCATAGTTTATCTCTTATCTCATATGACTATTCATGAACAAGGACTCTTAGTTTTCTTGAAGATAGGAAATTCTTGAAGAAGGAGGAAAATCATGCCGCAAGATTCGTGCCTTAGAAAGAAAGGACTAGCCTCACATACCTTTATCGCTTAACTATTCTATTGCTTGCTTGATCTCCTTTAATGCACACGTTCTACCTTCAAGAGAATTTGTATCGACATTAGCTAAACAATTATAAGAACGTGCTTACTAAACTAGAGAAAATTGGGCAGCATTTCCTTTGTTTATATGACTTCCTCCATATTCCATATTGACTCCCAAACATCCATAACAACAATCACAATATCATAACAACAATCATCATTCGTTCACATTACTCACGTTTCACAATTTCACTTCAATTCTCCATAATCATGATTAAAGTTCACTATCGCATTCCTTCACATACAATGCTTATTCCATGTTCTAAATGTCATCCATAACATATTCATAATCACAACATATCAATATCCACAATTCAATCCAAGCTTCTATTAAAAAATGACACTATTGCCATATTTATAACCCATTTCCTATTTCCTTCAATAATCTGAGTGTTTCAACTTTTCAATACTTCAAACAACATGAAAAGATCATAAAACTTACCTTAGATAGTGTAGGAACAAGCCTTGAGTGGAAATACTCTTCTTACACCAAAACCCTAATTCACTTCTCTTGGAATTTCTTGACGTAGATGAACTTCAATGGGTTTCACACTCTTGATTTTGTTGGTTTGATGAAGTTGATCATCAATTTCCTTTGAATTCTTGTCGATGAAGTATATGGAACCTTCTAGAGGTCTTGAGAGATGAAGAAATGTGGTAAATGAAATTAATGAAGTGGGAACATGTATTTATGTTTGCAACTTAATCAGTCCGTCGGGACTTCCACGGACACTTATACGGTCCGTGGAACATTACACGGCCCGTATAAGTGGTCGTGGTTCATCACTGGGCAGTCATCATCTCTGTTGGGTGTTATACGGACCCTTATACGGGCCGTATAATGTTATACGGGCCGTATAAGTTGGTCGTATAACCCCTTTCTCCTGAAATGATCTCCGTCGTTCGTTTGATCTCCAATCCTTATGGAACCTTCTTAACACTTGTTTGACACTTCATTAACAATCTAAGGGACGTTATAACTCTTCTCCAAATTCCATTAAACTCTCATTAATTCGATACTCGTAAATCTTGCCCAACACACAACATATATCTTGCTTTCCTTAACAACTTTCATCCCTTACCTTAGATGTCTTTGAAATCTCGTTTAGGGTCATCAAATGCCATTTCTTAATTATCAAAACATCGTATACATTGTACCCTTTGTTAGTCTACTCACTGTACGCTAACGGGAAATTTTCTGCGATGTAACATTCTTCTGCCCTTTTGGAACATTCGTCCTCGAATGTTAAGTCATCGGGGATTCTATAAAAATTTCACCAGAGATTCCCCTATAACATGGTACTACCATCCTGTCACAACAGCCCATAATAACATTGCCTCATGGGGCCACAACACAATAGCATTATAAATTGGCCACACATGACCCATATGCATAAAAAGAAAACATACATACCTCATAATCTCGATGTCTCATCATGAATCTCTTCCGGGGGCTGAAATAAGTGCTGATATGTGGATTTCATCTTCTCTTCCGCCTCCCAAGTCATCTCTTCTCGGTTGTTACTTCGTCATAAGACTTTAACTGAAGCCACTTCCTTGTTTCGAAGTCTTCGTACTTGCCTGTCTAATATGGCCATAGGCACTTCTTCATAAACTAGCTTTTCTGTCACCTCAACATCATCTACTGGAACAATCCTCGTAGGATCTCTAACACACTTGCGGAGCATCGAGACATGGAAAACTGGATGGAATAATTCAAGTTCTGAAGGCAATTCCAATTCATAAGCTACTTGACCCACCTTGCGGATAATCTTATAGGGTCCAATGTATCGAGGACTTAACTTTCCTTTCTTACCAAACCTCATCACCCCTTTCATTGGCGACACTTTCAAAAATACCCAATCATCAATTTGAAATTCTAAATCTCGCCGACGGTTGTCCGCATAGGATTTTTGGCGAATTTGGGCTGTCAACAATCGATCTCGGACCACCTTGACCTTTTCTATTGCTTGTTGAATCAACTCAGGGCCTATTAGTTGTACTTCTCCGATTTCAACCCATCCAATTGGAGATCTGCACCTCCTTCCATATAAAGCTTCATACAGAGCCATTTGAATGCTAGAATTATAGCTATTATTAAATGCAAACTCAATAAGGGGTAAGTGGTCATCCCAACTACCACCAAAATCTAGAACACATGCTCTCAACATATCCTCCAAGGTCTGAATAGTACGTTCAGCTAGTCCATCAGTTTGCGGATGAAATGCCGTGCTGAGCCTTACTTGAGTACATAAACCTTCTTGGAAAGATTTCCAGAACTTAGCTGTAAATTGCGCTCCTTTGTCTGAAATAATGGATATCGGAATACCATGGAGTCGCACAATCTCCCTGAGATACAACCTGGCATAATCTTCTGCTGAGTATGTGGTTCTGACTGGAAGAAAATGAGCTGCTTTCGTGAGTCTGTCCACGTACCCATACAGAATCATATTTACTTCGGGAGCGAGGTAATCCCATAATAAAATCCATATTGATCACTTCCCATTTCCAAGTAGGAATTTCCATCGCTTGCAATAATCCTCCTGGCTTTTGATGCTCTATCTTCACTTGCTGGCAATTTGGACATTGAGCTACAATTTCTACTATGTCTCTTTTCATGCCATCTCACCAATATATCAAATTGAGATCATGATACATCTTTGTCGCTCTTGGATGAATAGAATACTGAGAATAATAAGCTTCTTCTAGAATCCGACGATGCAATTCTGCAACATTCGGAACACATGGCCTGCCTCAGTATCTAAGAATCCCATCCATAGAAGTTTCAAATGGGGACTTCTCCTTTCCATGAAATGTATCCCTATAATGGCTCAATTGAGGATCTTCATACTGTCGCTCTTTCACTTCCATGTCCAAGGATGAAACTGTGGGATTATTAACACTAACTCCTGCACCACCTGAGTCAATTAGCCGTACCTAAGGCTAGCTAGAGGGTGGAGCTCATGAATCAACCCTTTCTTCTCCGAAGGAACTTCACATAGGCTACCCATTGATCGGTGGCAAAGCGCATCAGCTACTATATTTGCCTTTCTGGGGTGGTATAAAATATTCACATCATAATCTTTCAATAACTCTAACCACTGCCTCTGCCACAGATTCAACTCCTTCTGTTTGAAAATGTATTGGAGACTCTTGTGATCTGTATCGATATCAACATGCACACCATACAAGTAATGTCTCCATATCTTTAATGCATGAATAACTGCAGCCAATTCGAGATCATGAGTTGGGTAGTTCTTTTCATGTTTTCGCAGCTGTCTCGAAGCATAAGCAATGACTTTACCGTGCTGCATCAATGCGCATCCTAACCCAACACCAGAAGCATCACAGTACACAACATATCCATCTAGTCCTTCTGGAGTGTTAAGACAGGAGCTGAGGTTAACCTGTCCTTCAACTCTTGGAAGCTGCGCTCACAAGCATCATTCCACTGAAACTTAGCTGACTTCTGGGTTAGTTTCGTCAATGGGGCTGAAATAGATGAAAAGCCCTCTATGAATCTTCTATAATAACCTGCCAATCCCAGAAAGCTACGAACTTCTGTAGGCGTCGTAGGCCTTAGCCAAGTCTTCACAGCTTTATTTTTCTGAGTGTAAACTCGATTGCCATCATCTGATATAACATGGCCCAAGAATGTCACAGAATTCAGCCAAAACTCGCACTTTGAAAGTTTTGCATACAATTCTCGAGTTCGAAGAATTCCAAAAACAATACTTAAATGGTCTGCATGTTCTGATTCTGTGCGAGAGTATACCAGAATGTCATCAATGAATACTATTATGAATAGATCCAAGAGAGGCCTGAATACATTATTCATCAAATTCATGAACACGGTCGGAGCATTAGTTAACCCAAATGACATCACCCGAAATTCATAATGGCCATATCTTGTTCTGAAAGCTGTCTTGGAAATATCTTCCTCTTTAACTCTCACTTGATGATATCCCGGCCTCAAGTCTATTTTGGAAAACCACTTGGCACCTTGTAGTTGATCAAATAAATCGTCAATTCTCGGAAGAGGATATTTGTTCTTTATTGTCACCTTATTCAACTGCCTATAATCAATGCACATTCATAAGGAACCATCTTTCTTTCTTACAAATAGGACAGGTGGTCCCCACGGTGATGAACTAGGTCTAATAAACCCTTTCTCGCGCAAATCTTTCAACTGTGCCTTTAGCTCTTTCAATTCTGTCGGAGCCATTCGGTAAGGAGGAATGGAAATAGGCTTGGTATCCGGCAACACATCAATAGCGAACTCAATCTCTCTTTCTGGAGGAAGGCCTGGAAGTTCGTCTGGAAATACATCTGAAAATTCACTTACTACCGGAACGGATTGGAAAACTGGTGGCTTCGCTTCCGTATCATGGACTCTGACTAAGTGATAAATATAGCCCTTAGCGATCATCTTTCCTGCCTTAACGTAGGAAATAAACCTACCTCTTGGAGTTGCCGTATTACCTTTCCATTCAAGCACGGGCTCTCCTGAAAATTGAAAGCGAACTACTTTCATTTGGCAATCAACATTAGCATAACACGACGCCAACCAATCCATACCCATAATCACATCGAAATCTAACATTTCCACTAACTAAATCAGCTTTAGTCTGGCGGTAGCATATCACAATTATACAATCTTTGTACACTTGTTTAGCTATCACGGGATCACCAACCGGAGTAGATACCTCAAAAGGTTTAATTGGCTCGGGTTTCACCCCAATACGACCAGCAACATATGGAGTAATATAATACAAGGTAGAACCTGAATCTATTAATGCATACACATCATGGGAAAATACGGATAATGTACCTGTAACCACATCTGGCGAGGACTCAAGATCCTGTCGATCGGCTAAAGCATATATGCGGGGCTGAGTGGCACCTGAAGTAGATGCTCCCCCTCGTCCTCTAACTTGGCCTACTGGAATCTGCCCTATCGGGCGCACTGAAGAAGAACCAGCCGCTGATCCTGTGGGGGCGGACCCCAACTCTACCACTCATCGACGGGCAATCTCGCATCATGTGCCCTACCTGGCCACAGGTATAGCAAGCATCTGAACCCTGGCGATAATGTTCGGAATGAAATCTACTGCACTGGCTGCATCGCGGTACTGGAGGTCTCCTCTGACTATAATCTCCCCTAAAGTGTGAACCTGAGGCCCTTGAACTCTGACCTTGTCCTGAACGAAAAGAGCAATCAAATCTCCTACCTGCAAATCGGGGAGGTGCACTAGTCACCGACCGGCCTGAGCATCTAGAATGTGTCTGCCTTGATCCCCCTCTGTACTCACTACCTGCCCCCATAGATCTGACCCTCTTTCTTTGCCCTCTATCAACATCATGATCACCCCTCTATGGAGGTTGTTGTCCTTCTAAATTCTGGGTATGGGCTTGAATGCGGGAAATATCCTTCCTATCGTGCAACGAAACTGTCAAACAATCCTTAAACAAATGTGGCCCTAAGCAACTCACAAATCTATGTACCTGATCTCCCATGTCAGCCACCATAGTCGGGGCATACCTAGCCAATGAATTAAATTGAAGGCTATACTCCCGGGCACTCATATTCCCTTGTTTCAAATTTAAAAGACTATCCGCTCTAGCTCGGCGGACCTCGGGTGGCAAATAATGGCGAATGAAAGCATCTACGAATTCTTGCCAAACTGGAGGTGGCACATTCTCTTTTCTCGATGCTATCCAATTATTATGCCATAATACCGCCACATCTCGGGGTCTATAAGATGCCAACTCCACAGATTCAATCTCGGAGGCATGAATAATCTTTAATGTCCTCAACATCTCGTCAATAAAGCCTTGCAGGTCTTCATCCGGCTTTGACCCAAAGAACTCCGGAGGATTCAAACTCATCAAATCACGGGCTCTAATACTAGCTGATCGATCACTTGGGCCCGCATTCTGTCGCTGTGCCTGGGTGGCAACTAACTGCGTCAATAAGCGAATAGTTTCGGACACTTGTTGACCCGAAGTAGCCGGTGGAGGAACTGGAGGCATAGGAGCTGGAGCTGAAGCCCCTTCTTGTTCTTCCGTAATAGGCACAGTGGAAGAAGAAATAGTTGGAGCCTCATTATGTGATTCACCCTCATCTACATTCATTGGCGGCTCTCTTTCTGCCCGCCTTTTCATCGTAGTCTTTGCCCTTTCCGGCGCTTTTAGCTTTTCCCTTTGGCGGCATTTCTGAAATCATAGCACACTATTAGGGAGGATAAAATCTTGCACATGGCTCTATCGCACGATCTTATACGAAGAAAGATGGTCATTTTTCCTAAATGCCCTGTAGCCTCTTGTTTATTAGTGTGGCGCGCAGCACACCATAAACAAGACTCTACTAGACACGGCTCGTGGACAATTTCTAGGACTGAACTGCTCTGATACCACTTTTGTCACGACCCGACTAGGGCCATGACGGGTACCCGGGGCTAACCACCGAGCACCACTCATTCTATTACTCATCCTGCACTCATTCATACTTCTTATGCTCATAATCATAGAAAACTATTTTCATTTGAAACATATTCACTTTATATACATGAGCCCTTCGGCTATCAAAATAATATATCTATATATATATATATATATATATATATATATATATATATATATATACATATACATATGATGAGAAATCGTGAGACCATACTACCCACAACTGCACATCTACGAGCCTCTACTAGAGTACTAGACATATAGACGAGACAGGACTCCGTCGTGCCCAAAACATGTATATACCAAAAGAATAAATCAATGGCACCTCCGGGAAAATGGAGTGCTCTCAAATCGGCTAATAGCTCCTATGAATCTGGATCACCTCCCTGTTTACCAGCGAGCATGAACACATCGTCCAAAGAAAACGGACGTCAGTACGAACATTGTACTGAGTATGTAAGGCATAAACAATAATAATACATTAATGAAATGAGGAGGCATCAATGAGGAGCAATCTGTAACTGACTGTGAATCATAAAAGAAATAATGCATGCTGGCTTACTATCACAATCATCATCATATTATGTATGCATATATGTATAAGTTGCCCGACCATATAGGTACGGTGTGATAATCATTAGCATTAGCCTGCGTCCAGGCCCCCCGCGTCTGGGGTACCATCTCATGCCGCCCACTACTGGTGTCTGCCCATGCCATCTGGCCATGGTGTATATGCTGCCTGCCTTAGCAGTGTCTGCCCAGCCATATAGGCGCGGTGTAATATCATCATCATATACTCATCATTTTTCATCATAATGTACTCATCATAATATACTCATCATAATGCATGCATGGAAACTCAAGGACACCTATACTTTATCGGGGTGACATAAGGTCGTGAACCCCCGATTACATTATGGAGCATTCATAAACATTCTGCCTCACCTTGAAGGAATTAGCATAAGGTGAGTGTATATAATCATCAACATCAATAGATTGTAGATAGCATCATTAGTTTTATAGGAACATCATATCATGGACTCTAGAATCATTAGACTTAAGCCTATCATCATCATAATCGTACTCACAGTGTATGTCACGACCCGACTACGGGCCATGACGGGTATCCGGGGCTAACCACCGAACACCGCTCATCCTGCTACTCATCTACTCTTATTCATAACATATATATATACTCATGACCATAAAAAACTGTCATCATTTGAAACTTATTTACTTTTATAAACTTAAGCCTTTCGGCCATCAAAATAATATATACCTGCATATACATAAAGTCTGTGAGACCATACTACTCGCACTGCGTATCTACGAGCCTCTATCCCGTCGTGCCCAAAAGGTGAATATATACATATATATACCAAAATAATAGTCAATAGCACCTCCGGAATAGAGGAGGGCTCCTGTAAATCTGCTGGGGTCCTATGTATCTGCACCGTCTCCCTGTCTACCTGTGGGCATGAACACAGCGTCCTAAGAAAACAGACGTCAGTACGAATATTGTACTGAGTATGTGAAGCTTAAACAATAATAAGACATCAATGAAATAGGGGAGCATCAAATGAGAGCAACTCGTAGAATCGATCGTATCGTATCATAAAAGAGATGTGCATGCTAGCTTACTCTCATAATCATCATCATGTCATGTATGCCCGACCATGTAGGTACGGTGTGATAATCAATAACATTAGCCCGCGTCCAGGCCTCCCGCGTCCGGGGTACCATCTCATGCCGCCCACTAGTGGTGTACGCCCATGCCATCCGGCCGTGTGTATAGCCGCATGCCTTGGCGGTGACCGCCCGCCATAGGCGCGGTGTAATATCATCATCATATGCTCATCATAATATGCTCATAATAATATGCTTATCATAACTCATCATAATGTATGCATAGATAATCATACTCTATCGGGGTTGCATAACGTCGTAGACCCCCGATTTCATTATGGAGCATTCATAAGCATTCTGCCTCACCTTGAAGGAACAAGCATAAGGTGAGTGTATACAATGATCAACATCAATAGATTATAAATAACATCATTAGCTTTATAGGAACATCATATCATGGCTCTAGAGTCTTCAGACTTTAGTTCGTCATCATCATTATCGTACTCATATCGTACCTCTTATCTCATATGGCTATTCATGGACGAGGACTCTAATCTTTCATGAAGATAGGAAATTCATAAGAGAGGAGGAAATTCATACATAGGATTCATGCCTTAGGAAGAAAGGTTGAGCCTCACATACCTTTGTCGTTTAACTATTCTATTGCTTGCCCGTTCTCCTTTAATGCACTTGTTATACCTTCAAGGGAATTCGTATCGACATTAACTAAACAATCATAGGAACGTACTTACTAAAGCTAAAGAAAATTGGGCAGCATTTCTGTTGTTTATACTACTTTACTCCATATTCCATATCAACTCCCAACATTCATAACGACAATCACAATATCATAAACAATAAGCATCATCCAATTACATTGCACACAATTCACAATTTCACTACAATTCTCCATAATCATGACCAAAGTCCATTATCGCGTTCTTTCTCATACAATACTCATTCCATGTTCTAAATGTCATTTCTAACATATTTATATCTCAACATATCCATTTTCATGATTCGATTTAACTACTACTCAATAATGGCACTATTCACACATTTATGACCCATTTTCTATACTCTTCTACAATCCGAGTGTTTCAACCTATCAATACTTCAAAAAATATGGTAGGATCATGAAACTCACCTTAGATGATGGAGGAACAATCCTTGAATGGTAAATCACCTTTTGCACCAAAACCCTATTTTACCTTTCTTGGGATTTCTTGGTTGGGATGACTTTAATGAGGTTTCCTGCACTTGATTCATGTTGGTTTGATGAAGTTGATCATCAACTTCCTTTGAATTCTTGTGGTTAAAGTGTTTGGAGTGTTCTAGAGACTTCTTGAGTTGTAGAGATGAAATATGAAATGAAATGAAAGAGAGGTCCCTTATATAATTTAAGTTCAGGCCCGACTGGAATATACGGACCAACATACGGTCCGTATAATTTTTACTAACCATATGTTTGGACCGTATATTTGGTCCAGTGAAACATAACATTCTGGGCTGGTTCTACGGTTGGACATACAGTCCGTAGATTTTATACGGCTAGTATGTCTGGTCGTATGTTTGCCCATTTTTCCGAGACTTGTTCTCGTCAACTCGTTTGATCTCGATCCTTATGGAACATTCTTAAAACTTGTTCAACACTTCATTACCATTCTAAGGGACGTTATAACTCTTCCTCAAGGTATCATTAAAATGTTGTTAACTCAATACTTGAAATTCTTATCCGATGCACAACATATGGCTCGCTTTCCTTAACAACTTTCTCCTCTTACCTCTAACATCTTTGAAGATCTTAATTAGGACCATTAAAGGGTATTTCTTGCTCATAAACACATCGTATACATTATACCCTTCGATGGCCTGTTCACTGTACGCTAACGGGAAATTTTCCAAGGTGTAACATTCTTCCCCCCTTTTTGGAACATTCGTCCTCGAATGTTAAGTCGTCGGGGATTCTAGAAAATTTTTGCCAGAGTTTCCCCTATAATATGGCGCTACCATCCTGTCACAACAACCCATAATATCATCGCCTCACAGGGCCACAATACAATAGCAATATAAATTGGCCACGCACGACCCATGTGCATAAAAGAAAAGCATACATACCTTATAATCCCGATGATTCTTCATAATTCTCTTCCGAGGGCTGAAATAAATGCGGAGATATGGATTTCATCTTCTCTTCCACTTCCCAAGTCATCTTTTCTTGGTTGTTAGTTCGCCATAAGACTTTGACTGAAGCTACTTCCTTATTCCGAAGTTTCCGTACTTGCCTGTCTAGTATGGCAATAGGTACTTCTTCATAGGCTAGCTTTTCCGTGATCTGAACATCATCTATTGGCACAATCTTTGTAGGATCTCCAATACACTTACGGAGCATTGAGAGATGAAAAACTGGATGGACTAGTTCAAGATCTGAAGGCAAGCCCAATTCGTAAGCTACTGGACCCACCTTACGGATAATCTTATAAGGTCCGATGTATCGAGGACTTAGCTTTCCTTTCTTGCCAAATCTCATCACCCCTTTCATTGGAGACACCTTAAAAAATACCCAATCATCAACTTGAAATTCTAGATCTCGCCAGCGGTTGTCCGCATAGGATTTTTAGCGACTTTGAGCTGTCAACAATCGATCTCGGATCATTATTGTCACACCCCGGTCTTACTAGGGTGTGATGGGCACCCGACCCTGTATTCGGAGCCGGGCGAACCCGCTAACTCTTATTACACATATGACTTTATGAATCAGTTAGAAATGAATACATAGAACATTTTTTTTTTCATAAGTAACATCTGGTATCATATAAGACTCGTGACATGAAACATAATAACATATCGGCTACTGGAGCCGCTTACACATGACAACCCAATACCCACGACTCTGTCTGCAAAGTCTCTAACTCCGAACAAATCATCATGGCACATATGCTTTGACTCGGCAGCACTCCAGGACAAGTGGAGCCTACCAACCTCGCTGGACATCTTCTTATGCTAGCCGGCTCCTCACCCGGGTTCACTCCGTGCGGCATGAAACGCAGCCCTCGAAGAAGAGGGTCGGTACGAGCAATGTACCGAGTATGCAAGTGCGTGGATGGTAACATAGAAAGAGACGTAATCATGTGCAAAAACAGTATGGAGATGTAGAGCATATCATGTGAGAGAGTATCCCGTACGTATGAGACATATCACGTATAAGGGAGTAAGTCAGGCATATGGAACATGTCATGTGTAAAGTCGTAACTCGTACGTATGGAACATATCATGTAAAGTCAGAACCGGTACATAGGATCATATAATGTAAGTCAGTAACTCGTACATAGGGATCATATAATGTAAAGTCGTAACCTGTACATATGAGTGCCCCTGGGGGCGGATGCCATGCATGCTTGTCTGGTCATATGGTATCATAGCTCCGAACAAGTCGGCTCGCCCACATAGCGCCGAAATACTCCGGCTCGCCTATAAATCCCGCGTCCGGGCATCCCGCGTCCGGGATGATAAGCCAGCTGACCAGGTGGCAATGAAACATGTTTCCCTTCCCATTCCCCACATATACATGTATCCCTTCCCCCCACCCCATGTACATATACAGGTATGGCATGCATGAGAGCCCAAAGAAAGTCATGTATCCATCGGAGTGACGAAAGGTCGGAAACCTCCGATCGCATTATGGAGTAATCATGGTCGCTTTGTCTCACCTTGAAGGATCGATAATCATAAGGCGAGACTACCAACGGAGAATAACCTTAAGAGAACGTAGAACATGTCATTTCGTATCATATCATATCATATCATATCGTGTCATATCATAGCATATCGTGTCCTGTCATAGCATATCATTTCATATCATATCATGTCGTGTCATAGTCATTTTCTCATATCTGACATCTTCATTGTCATCATAGAATCATGGTCATTGTTTTAGTCCTAAAGACTTTCAAAAATTTGTAAAACTTGGATTTGGAGAAGAATGAATAGTTTGGAAAACATTTATGAACCTTTAGGAAGAAAATCAAGCCTTGGAATCGATGGACCAGTTAAAACAACTATTATTTAGTAGTCGGAATGATGTCCAAAAATTTCCTTTAACTGTAGTACGGAAATAAGCCAAATGGAGCCATAGGAGAAAATTAGGGAATAGCGGGCCCACCTCGGGTCAAATGAGGCGGCGTACACAATTTACGTATAATATGTTTCACGACATGACTTATGAGAGTTTTAGGGTAAACGGATCCTAGTCATGCAAGTTCTAGGTGTTTAGACAATTCTTTCAACTATTCATGAGCATTTAATTCAATTCTACTGAATGAATAGTAGTCAAATTCAAGCTCGGATTTCTAGAATTAGAGTGGTCCCCAAGACACGTATTCAAGCCTATTACATCTAAGACATGCCAAAGAAAGAAGAGGTAAGCCTTACATACCTTTTCCGCCTCATGCGCGACTCCAAATTCAAGTTCCAAATCCACCAAAATCTACAATTTGGTCATGTTTACCAAACATTGATTAGTGCATTTAGAATTGGATTCTTAAATGAAACTTGGCTACCGAAATTTCGGGCAAAAGACTTCCCCTGTAAATACACCATCCCCAAAATCCAACTCGGCTCATTTTAATCAACAATAACAATCCGGGAATTCAACCCGGCCAAAGTATCAATAATACCAACAATTATTCTAACAATGCTTCAATATTCAATTCAATCCAATTTAATTCAATTCAATTCACAAAATCTTCCAACAACTCAAACAACATACTACTTTATCCGAAACCTTCAACCTCAACAATATCCATACATTTCATCATCGCATAATCCATAACGACGACAACTAGAATGTCAAATAACATCAATTTACATTAACTTACCAAGGCTCCTATTATCCGACCATAACCACTTCTTACATATTTTCATGCATTTTCATCCATCCCTTTACATTACAACAACAAACAACATTCCACATAGAATCAATCCATTCTTTCCATGCAACACAACACAACACGACCAACTCATACGACACAACACATATAACACAACACACGGCCAACACTACTCCAAACGGCTACCATTCCAACATATTATATTCATGGTTTTTCATTCCTTTTACATTATGGATTTCACAACACAACAATCAAACTACCAAAATAAAATCAATTCATCACACCTCCACAACACTACTTCTAATCGGCCACATCAACAACTTCCATATTTCCATAAATTACATCATTTTCTACATGCTATAATATTCACAATCATCCATAACACATGAAAGAAGATTAAATACATACCTTCATCCTTTGACTTCTCCTATTCGGTTAGGGCTCCATCCTACACCATGAGAGCTTTACTTGTCCCAACAACCATTCCATGTTAATTAGGACCTTCAAATTAGTAGAAAAGCTAGAAGAAAATAATTTTTCTAGGTCACTTTCCCATGGCTCAATTTTGAGAGCCATGGCCGAATACCTACCATACTCCTCTCTTCTTGTTTTGTTTTCTTTCTTTCTTTCTTTCTCCACTCTTTTCAACTAAAAGATGAACTTCCACCTATATATATATATATATATAGCTCTCCAAGCATGTGAGGGGCACATGCCCCCTCTCTAGATTTTTCTTTCTTTTTCTTTCTCTTTTTTTTTTTTTTTTTTTTTGTCACATGATCCATATGCCCTTCTCTGGAATTTTTCTTGAAAATTAATAAAGATGACCCCTTTGTCTTCTCATGCAAGCTTTGGCCCTTTTTAAAATTCTTGAACTTTTGTGTGAAATTACCATTTTACCCCTAGCCTTCCACATTATTCCCATGATGCCACTTTACAAATTTTCCTTTTTACCCTTAGCCTTTCTCAATATTTCCATACCTCCAATGTTCATAAATAATATTCCTAACAACTCATACATTAAAATTATTTCAGAACATAGTCTTGTCCTTAACTTCGCAATATCCGAACGCACGAAATACGGGCTATAACAATTATGACTTTTTCCACAGCTTGTTGAATCAACTCGGGGCCTATTAATTGGACTTCTCCTATTTCAAACCATCCAATTGGAGATCTATACTTCCTTCCATACAAAGCTTCATACGGAGCCATCTGGATGCTAGAATGATAGCTATTATTATATGCAAACTCGATTAGGGGTAAGTGGTCGTCCCAACTACCACCAAAATCTAAAACACACGCCCTTAGAATATCCTCCAAGGTCTCAGATGGTACGTTCAACTTGTCCATCAGTTTGCGGATGAAAAGTTGTGCTGAGCCTTACTTGAGTACCTAAACCTTCTTGAAAAGATTTCCAGAACTTAGCTGTAAACTGTGCCCCTCTGTCTGTAATAATAGATATAGGAATACCATGAAGTCTTACAATCTCCTTGATGTACAACCTCGCATAATCTTCTGCTGAGTAGGTGGTTCTGACTGGAAGAAAATGAGCTGCTTTCGTCAATCTATCCACGATCACCCATATAGAATCATACTTGCCTCGGGAACGGGGTAGTTCTACAATAAAATCCATGTTGATCACTTCCCATTTCCAAGTAGGAATTTCCATTGCTTGCAATAATCCCCCTGGCTTTTGATGTTCTATTTTCACTTGCTGGCAATTTGGACATTGGGCTACAAACTCTGCTATGTCTCTTCTCATGCCATCCCACCAATATATCAACTTAAGATCATGATACATCTTTGTTGTTCCTGGATGAATAGAATACCGAGAGTAATGAGCTTCCTTTAGGATTCGACGACGCAACTCTGCAACGTTTGGTACACATAGCTTGCCTCGGTATCTGAGAATCCCATCTATAGAAGTTTCAAATGGAGACTCCTCCTTTGAATGACATATATCTCTATAATGGCTCAATTGAGGATCTTCATATTGCCGCTCTTTTACTTCCATATTCAAGGATGAAACTGTGGGGTCATGAATTCCAATCCCTGCGTCACCTGAATCAATTAAATGCACCCCAAGATTAGTTAGTTGGTGGAGTTCATGGATCATTTCTTTCTTTTTCGAGGGGACTTCACATAAACTACCCATTGATCGGCAACTAAGCGCATCCACTACTACATTTGCTTTCCCGGGGTGGTATAAAATATTTACATCATAATCTTTCAATAATTCTAACTTGCCGCTGTCCCAGATTCAACTCCTTCTATTTGAAAATGTATTGGAGACTCTTATGATCCGTATAGATATCAACGTGCACACCATACAAGTAATGTCTCCATATTTTTAATGCATGAATAACTGCAGCCAATTTGAGATCATGGGTTAGGTAGTTCTTTTCATGATTCCGCAGCTGCCTCGAAGCATAAGCAATAACTTTACCGTGCTGTATTAATACACATCCTAACCCCACGCCAGAAGCATCACAATACACCACATAGCCATCTGGCCCTTCTGGGAGCGTTAAGACTGGGGCTGAGGTCAATCTGTCCTTTAACTCTTGGAAACTACGCTCGCAAGCGTCATTCCATTGAAATTTTGCTGACTTCTGGGTTAGCTTCGTCAATGGGGCTGAAATAGATGAAAAGCCCTCTACGAATCTTCTATAATAACCTGCCAATCCCAGAAAACTACAAACTTTTGTAGGCATCGTAGGCCTTGGCCAAGTCTTCACAGCTTTAATTTTCTGGACATCCACTCTAATACCATCATCTGAAATAACATGACCCAGAAATGTCACAGAATTTAGCCAAAACTCGCACTTTGAAAATTTTGCATACAACTCCCGAGTTTGAAGAATTCTAAGAACAATACATAAATGATCTGCATGTTCTGATTCTGTGCGAGAATACACCAGAATATCATCAATGAATACTATCACGAACAAATCCAAGAGAGGCCTGAATACATTATTCATTAAATTCATGAATACTGCCGGTGGATTAGTTAGCCCAAACGACATCACTCGGAATTCATAATGGCCATATCTCGTCCTGAAAGCTGTCTTGGGAATATTTTCTTCTCTAACTCTAACTTGATGATAACCCGATCTCAAATCTATTTTAGAGAACCACTTGGCACCCTGTAGCTGATCAAATAGATCATCAATCCTTCGAAGAGGATACTTGTTCTTTATCGTCACCCTATTCAGCTGTCTATAGTCAATGCACATTCGTAGAGAACCATATTTCTTTCTTACAAACAAGACTGGTGCTCCCCACGGTGATGAACTGGGTCTGATAAATCCCTTCTCGAGCAAATCTTTCAAGTATGCCTTTAGCTCTTTCAATTCTGCCGGAGCCATTCGGTAAGGAGGAATGGAAATAGGCTTGGTATCCGGCAACACATCAATAGTGAACTCAATCTCTCTTTCTAGAGGAAGGCCTGGAAGTTCGTCTGGAAATACATCGGGAATTCATTCACTACCGGAACGGATTGGAAAACTGGTGGCTTCAGTTCCGTATCATGAACTCGGACTAAGTGATAAATATAACCCTTAGCTATCATCTTTCCTGCCTTAAGGTAGGAAATAAACCTACCTCTTGGAGTTGCCGTATTACCTTTCCATTCAAGTAGGGGCTCTCCCTGAAATTGAAAGCAAACTACTTTTATTCGGCAATCGATATTAGCATAGCATGAGGCCAACCAATCCATACCCATAATCACATCAAAATATAGCATTTCCAGCTCAACTAAATCAGCATTAGTTTGGCGATCACATATCACAATCACACAATCTTTGTATACTTGTCTAGCTATCACGGGATCACCAACCGGAGTAGATACCTCAAAAGGCTTAATTGTCTCGGGTTTCACCCCAATACGATTAGCAACATATGGGGTAATATAAGATAACGTAGAACCCAGATCTATCAACGCATACACATCATAAGAACATACAGACAATGTACCTGTAACTACATCTGGGGAGGACTCAAGATCCTGTCGTCCGGTTAAAGCATACATGCGGGGCTGAGTGGCACCTGAAGTAGATGATCCCCCTCGGCCTCTACCTCGGCCCCCGCCGGAATCTGGAGTCCGCCCCGTAGACGTGCGAAGAGGAACCAGCCGCTGATCCTGTGGGCTGAACCCCAGCTCTGCCGCTCATCGACGGGCAATCTCTCATTATATGCCCTACCTGACCACAAGCGTAACAAGCATTCGAGCCCTGGCAGCACTGTCCGGAATGTAATCTACCGCACTGACTGCATTGCGATACTGGAGGTCTTCTCTGACTGTAGTCTCCCCCAAACTGTGAACCTAGGGCCCTCGAACTCTGACCCTGTCCTGAACGATAGGAGCGATCAAATCTTCTGCCTGTAAATTGGGGAGGTGCACTCGTCACTGACTGGCCTGAGTGCCTAGAATATGTCTGCCTCGATCCCCCTCTATACTCACTGCCTGTGCCCATAGATCTGGCCCTTTTGCCTTGCCCTCTATCAACATCACGATCACCCCTTTGCGGCGGTTGTGGTCCTTCTAGATTCTGGGCATGGGCTTGAATACGGGAAATATCCATCCCATCTTGCAGCGATGCCGTTAACCAATCTTTAAATAAATGTAGCCCTAAGCCACTCACAAACCTGTGCACCTGGTCTCCCATATCGGCCTGCATAGTCGGAGCATATCTAGCCAAAGAATTAAATTAAAGGCTATACTCCCGGGCGCTCATGTTCCCTTGCTTCAAATTTAGAAATCTATTCGCCCTAGCTCGGCGGACCTCGGGTGGCAAGTAGTGGCGAAGAAAGGCATCTACAAATTCTTGCCAAATGGGAGGAGGCGCATTCTCTTGCCTCGATGCTATCCAATTGTTATACCATAAAACCACTACATCCCGGAGTCTATATGATGCCAACTCCACTGATTCGATCTCGGAAGCATGAATAATCTGCAACGTTCTCAACATTTCATCAATAAAGCCTTGTGGGTCTTCATCCGGCTTTGACCTAAAGAATTTCGGAGGATTTAAGCTCATAAAGTCACGGGCTCTAGTACTAGCTGAACGATCACTTGGTCCCGCATTTTGCCGTTGTGCCTGGGCGGCAACCAACTGTGCCAATAAATTAATGTTCTCGGTCACTTGTTGACCCGAAGTAGCCGATGGAGGAACTGGAGGCATAGGAGCTGGAACTGATGCCCCTTCTTGCTCTTCCGTAATAGGCAGAGTAGTGAAGGCATTAGATAAAGCCTCATGGTGTGATTCGCCCTCATCTATATTCATAGGCGGCTCTCTCTCTGCCCGTCTTTTCGTATTAGTCTTGCCCTTCTGGGCGGCTTTAGCTTTTCCTTTTGGCGGCATTTCTGAAATCACAACACACTTATTAGGGAGGATAAAAGCTTATACACGACTCTATCGCACGATCTCATAAGAAGAAATATGGTCATTTTTCCTAAATGCCCTGTAGCCTCTTGTTAATTAGCGTGGCGTGCAACACACCATAAACAAGAGTCTACTAGACACGGCTCGTAGACACTTCCTAGGACTGAACTGCTCTGATACCACTTCTGTCACGACCCGACTACGGGCCATGACGTTTATCCGGGGCTAACCACTGAACACCGCTCATCCAGCTACTCATCTACTCTTATTCATAACATATATATATACTCATGATCATAGAAAACTTTCATCATTTGAAACTTATTTACTTTTATAAACATAAGCCTTTCGGCCATCAAAATAATATATACCTGCATATACATAAAGTCTGTGAGACCATACTACCCACACTGCGTATCTACGAGCCTCTACTAGAGTAGTAGACATATGGACGGGACAGGACCCCGTCGTGCCCAAAAGGTGAATATATACATATATATACCAAAAGAATAGTCAATAACCCCTCCGGAATAAAGGAGGGCTCCTGTAAATCCGCTGGGGCTCCTATGTATCCACACCGTCTCCCTGTCTACCTGTGGGCATGAACACAGCGTCCAAAGAAAACGGACGTCAGTACGAATATTGTACTGAGTATGTGAAGCATAAACAATAATAAGACATCAATGAAATAGGGGAGCATCAAATGAGGAGCAATCTGTAACTGACTGTATCGTATCATAAAAGAGATCATGCATGCTAGCTTACTCTCATAATCATCATCATGTCATGTATGCCCGACCATGTAGGTACGGTGTGATAATCAATAACATTAGCCAGCGTCCAGGCCTCCTGCGTCCGGGGTACCATCTCATGCCGCCCACTAGTGGTGTCTGCCCATGCCATCTGGCCATGGTGTATAGCTGCCCGCCTTGGCGGTGACTGCCCGGCCATATAGGCGCGGTGTAATATCATCATCATATGCTCATCATAATATGCTCATAATAATATGCTCATCATAACTCATCATAATGTATGCATAGATAATCATACTCTATCGGGGTGACATAAGGTCGTAGACTCCCGATTTCATTATGGAGCATTCATAAGCATTCTGCCTCAACTTGAAGGAACAAGCATAAGGTGAGTGTATACAATGATCAACATCAATAGAGTATAAATAACATCATTAGCTTTATAGGGACATCATATCATAGCTCTAGAGTCTTTAGACTTTAGCTCGTCATCATCATTATCGTACCTCTTATCTCATATGACTATTCACGGACGAGGACTCTAACCTTTCATGAAGATAGGAAATTCATAAGGGAGGAGGAAATTCATACATAGGATTCATGCCGTAGGAAGAAATATTGAGCCCCACATACCTTTGTCATTTAACTACTCTATTGCTTGTCCGTTCTCCTTTAATGCACTTGTTATACCTTTAAGGGAATTCGTATAGACATTAGCTAAATAATCATAGGAACGTACTTAATAAAGCTAAAGAAAATTGGGCATTTTCCTTTGTTTATACTACTTTCCTCCATATTCCATATCAACTCCCAACATTCATAACGACAATCACAATATCATAAACAATAAGCATCATCCAATTACATTGCCCACAATTCACAATTTCACTACAATTCTCCATAATCATGACCAAAGTCCATTATCGCGTTCTTTCTCATACAATACTCATTCCATGTTCTAAATGTCATTTGTAACGTATTTATGAATTCAACATATCCATTTTCATGATTCAATTCAACTACTACTCAATAATGGCACTATTCACACATTTATGACCCATTTTCTATACTCTTCTACAATCCGAGTGTTTCAACCTATCAATACTTCAAACAACATTGAAGGATCATGAAACTCACCTTAGATGATGGAGGAACAATCCTTGAACGGTAAATCACCTTTTGCACCAAAACCCTATTTTACCTTTCTTGGGATTTCTTGGTTGGGATGACTTTAATGAGGTTTCCTACACTTGATTCTTGTTGGTTTGATGAAGTTGATCATCAACTTCCTTTGAATTCTTGTGTTTGAAGTTTTTGGAGTTTTCTAGAGACTTCTTGAGTTGTGGAGATGAAATATGAAATGAAATGAAAGAGAGGTCCCTTATATAATTTAAGTTCAGGCCCGACTGGAATATACGGACCAACATACACGGTCCGTATAATTTTTACTGACCGTATGTTTGGACCGTATATTTGGTCCAGTGAAACCTAGCATTCTGGGCTAGATCTACGGCTGGACATACGGTCCGTAGATTTTATACGGCCAGTATGTTTGGCCGTATATTTGCCCATTTTTCCGAGACTTGTTCTCGTCGACTCGTTTGATCTCTGATCCTTATGGAACCTTCTTAACACTTGTTCAACACTTCATTACCATTCTAAGGGATGTTATAAATCTTCCTTAAGGTATCATTAAAATGTTGTTAACTCAATACTCGAAATTCTTATCCGATGCACAACATATGGCTCGCTTTCCTTAACAACTTTCTCCTCTTACCTCTAATGTCTTTGAAGATCTTAATTAGGACCATTAAAGGGTATTTCTTGCTTATCAACACATCGTATAAATTATACCCTTCGATGGCCTGCTCACTGTACGCTAACGGGGAATTTTCCAAGGTGTAACAGTGTATCTCTTATCTCATATGACTATTTATGAACAAGGACTCTTAGTTTTCTTGAAGGTAGGAAATTCTTGAAGAAGGAGGAAAATCATGCCACAAGATTCATGCCTTAGAAAGAAAGGACTAGCCTTACATACCTTTGTCGCTTAACTATTCTATTGCTTTCTTGATCTCCTTTAATGCACAGGTTCTACCTTCAAGATAATTCGTATCGACATTAGCTAAACAATTATAAGAATGTCCTTACTAAACTAGAGAAAATTGGGCAGCATTCCCTTTGTTTATATGACTTCCTCTATATTCCATATCGACTCCCAAACATCCATAACAACAATCACAATATCATAACAACAATCATCTTTCATTCACATTACTCACATTTCACAATTTTACTTCAATTCTCCATAATCATGATTAAAGTTCACTATCGCGTTCCTTCACATACAATGCTTATTCCATATTCTAAATGCCATTCATAACATATTCATAATCACAACATATCAATATCCACAATTCAATCCAAGCTTCTATTAAAAAATGACACTATTGCCATATTTATAACCCATTTCCTATTTCCTTCTATAATCCAAGTGTTTCAACTTTTCAATACTTCAAACAACATGAAAAGATCATAAAACTTACCTTAGATATTGTAGGAACAAGCCTTAAGTGGCAATACTCTTCTTACACCAAAACCCTAACTCACTTCTCTTGGAACTTCTTGACTTAGATGAACTTCAATGGGTTTCACACTCTTGATTTTGTTGGTTTGATGAAGTTGATCATCAATTTCCTTTGAATTCTTGTGGATGAAGTATATGGAACCTTCTAGAGGTCTAGAGAGATGAAGAAATGTGGGAAATGAAATTAATGAAGTGGGAACATGTATTTATGTTTGCAACTTAATCAGTCCATCGGGACTTCCACGGACACTTATACGGTCTGTGGAACAATACACGGCCCGTATAAGTGGTCGTGGTTCACCACTGGGTAGTCATCATCTCTGCTGGGTTTTATACGGACCCTTATACGGGCCGTATAAGTCAGTCGTATAACCCCTTTCTCCTGAAATGATCTCCGTCATTCGTTTGATCTCCAATCCTTATAGAACCTTCTTAACATTTGTTTGACACTTCATTAACAATCTAAGGGATGTTATAACTCTTCTCCAAACGTCACTAAACTCTCATTAATTTGATACTCGTAAATCATGCCCGACACACAACATATATCTTGCTTTCCTTAACAACTTTCTTCCCTTACCGTAGATGTCTTTGAAATCTCGTTTAGGGTCATCAAATGCCATTTCTTACTTATCAAAATATCGTATACGTCGTACCTTTCGTTAGTCTACTCATTGTACGCTAACGGGAAATTTTTCGCGGTGTAACAGTTAATCTAGCCCTAGTGGTGCAGTCCATCCCAAAGAACCATCATTTTCCTAAATACTTCTTTACAAGTGATAGGCAACAGAGCTACTCTGAATGGGGAGGACCAGGATCTGAAGGCTATGCTCCATGGAGCCGGCGTAGGGAGATTTCCCCTTCCAAAGTTCTCTAAAGCCACAGTAGAGGTGGCAGGCATCAGCATGGGTGAAGGTACGTAGAAATTAGTTCCTTCCTTAGTGGGGGCATAATAACCAGGTTCATCGTCCTCTCTATTCTCTTGAAATTCAGGGAACATCTTGAATGGTTTCTCCCCTCCTTTGACCTCTATGTCGATAGGCTCCGTTTCTTCCATGTCTTGAAGCTCTTCCTCTTCTCCTCCGGTTCCTCTTCTTCTCCTTTCGGCTCTTCCTCTTCCTCTTTCTCTAGTTGTTCTTCCTCAACGGGTTTGGGATCCCTTTCTCGGGGCCCTGTTCCTTCCTATGGGTCCGGTGCGAACACCTATGGGTCTGAATCGGCCCCTTGTTCCTCGTTGGTTCCCTCTGGGTTCCTTCTCTGGGTGCTACAGGTCTCTTTGTTAGTGGTATGTAGTTCAGCACCAATTCTCTCACCTATTCAGGAATATTTTTGTAATACTCAAGCTTAGGGTATGCCTTTCGGTGGGTTCCTAACCATGTCCAGTAATTCGTCAACCTCCTCAATCTTTCTCCCTATTTCTTAAAGGTGTTTCTCCCTTTGCAGAACCTTGCCTCACAGCATCTCAGCCGTCTCCCCTAGAGTCCGCACTTCTTGCCTTCCTTGGTTCGTCATCCTAAGTCAACCTTTAGTGGAGATAAGTTCGGGTAAGTTTCAAACCTCATGGTCTTTCTTTTGGGTACATAGTTTAGATTATCAGATCAATTGTACTCAAGCTCAATATACAATCAGACACATAGTAGGTAAGCATGCGAAGCATGTAGAAGATAAGCATGTAATTTACAAGCATTTATGCTACTCTCATTCCTAAGGCCTCTTGAGTTAAGGCTTTCCTTAGTCGTTTGAAACATGTAGGTGCCATTTGTGAAGGTGATTCATTGCCCCGAAAAAGCCATCATAATTAATAATAAACAGTAATATCTTTCCTAAAGGGATTACAAAAGTGATGACAGAAGCCAACATGGGCTTCTATAATAAAAATAGGAAAATCAGCGGTCAAGGAGGTCCTCCGGCGGCCGATGTCGAGGCTTGGCTTGCAAGATCCTAGCCAAGTACTCGTCTGTACCTTCCAAGCATTATTTCATACGCTCCTCTTCTTGGGCTTCCTGGGGAGGTGCGGGCTCTGGTGCAGGTGTGAGAGCCAAGTGCCCCTGTAGCCATGCATGATACCGGGGGTCGCACCCTACTTCGAGCCTGTCTGAAGCTAGAGTATCCCGGCCCCAGCTCACACGGCCATTCCATTCTCTGAAGATCACCCAGTGTGCCTGATTTTTTATTTGGTGTGCTTAATGATGAACTGCTCAGAGTTTTCTTTTTGAGGTATCACTTGCCTCCTGCCGAATTATCTTAAAAACTTGGTTGGATAGTAAGGGCGGATTCCTCGAACCCCAACTAGCCGTACAAATGGGCAGTTCTCTCCTCGGACCACCACAGTCTTGGATATAAAATTAGGGAACATCTAATGGATCCGATCTTCGATCAAGTCGGTAAAGAATTCAACTCGGGAATTTTTGGACATTAACCCGAGATTTGTACAATAGTTCACGAGGCGATCTACTTGGTTTTGTCTGTTACACCCCGTATCTTCGAACAAGCACTTATCAAATTTCAAACATAAGTATGTTGAGTTATGGTTAAGTAAAAACACTTTAGAAAATAAGGAGCAAGCAGTATTAAGTATATTTAATGAGTGAAGGATGTATATAAGGTATACCGGAAGGTTTTATAAGGAAATGAGTGGAAGAAATGGAGTAGTACGATGGGTAATGTTTTGTGTGAAAATTTTTATCCAAATTGAGGGACGAATATCTCTTAGCATATGAAGTGTTTTGAAGTTAAACAAAAGCCTAAAATAAAGTTCGTCGAGTCTAGTTTCCAATGTAACAAACCACTCATCGATAGGACATCGGAGTAGAGAATTATAGACGTTACAAGTTCGGCTGACAAAGCTAAATGTGCCTTTTAAAGATCGCTACAGAAATTGCTACAAAGGACTTTCGACCCGAATTTGACCCTTATATAAAGGGTAATAACCCCCATTTTTCATCAGATTTTGCCCAGAAAATTCTAGAAAAACAGTTGAGGGTGTGAGAATATCAAAAAGTGAGCAATTTTCAAGTGGCGGAATATTAGTTTAGGTCCGAATAGCGCGTGGTTGTGATTGTAGTCTTGTTTTGCGGTGGATTTTGACGTGGATTTGAAGCGGATATTGGAGATATTGCTACTTCAACAAGAGTAAGGTATGGATCTCTTTTTATTTACGCTAATACCCGTTCATTCACGAAGATAGAGTGGTTAAATAATTGTATAGTAAGTGGGTTAGTTACGGAAGTTGAAAAACAGCGTGTGGGCTGTTTTATGGTATATATTAGTGTTGGAAATGATGTTATTGATGTTGGTATTGTTGTTGTTGTTGTTGGTTGCTTAATTGAGGTTTTGAGCTAGGGATATAAGCAGAGGAGATGCTGCCGAAATTTCGGCAGATTCTAGAAAGATTTATTTGAAGGCTTAAGATAAGTATGTAAAAATGGGCCTAATCATAGTATGAATGATTTTATATGTAAACTTGCGGGCTCGGATGGATAAGAGTAGGTAGTTGGAGGCTGAACAAGTATGTTAAGGCTCGTCCCTTTCTTTCAAAGGCATGATTCCTATGTTATGATTCCATAAATGTTTCCATAACCTCCTTGTTTTCAAAAGCTAGAAGTTCATGATTCTTAAAGATTCTCATGATGTTAAAGATGAGAATGTTTTTATGAGGATTACGATGATGATGATTTTATGTTTAAAAGTTTCAAGTTATGATTTCAACGATGATATGAAGATGTTGAGCTACTTCATGATTTTCTCGATTCTATTGATTGTTGTTGATCTCACCTTATGAATTCTTCCTTCGAGGTGAGATATAGCGATAATGGTTGTTCCATAATATGAATCGGAGGTTACCGACCTTACTTCACTCCGATAAAGTTTTAGCTTTCATATGAGCTTTCTTGTATACTATTTACATTATGTATATGAACATGGTATATATGGATCGGGCCGTACGTTCCTCAGCACTAACTTATATGGATCGGGCCGGACGTTCCTCAGCACTAACTTATATGGATCGGGCTATACGTTCCTCGGTACTAACTTATATGGATCGGGTCGTACGTTTCTCGGCACTAGCTTATATGGATCGGGCCGTACGTTCCTGAGCACTAACTTATATGAATCGGGTCGTATGATCCTCGGCACTAACATATGATGATTATGGATCAGGCTGTACGTTCCACAAAGACTAATATTTATGGATCGAGTTTTATGCTCCGCAAAGACTAACATTTATGGATCGGGTTGCACGCTCCGCAACACTAATATTTATATTATATGTGTGTATATATATATATATATATATATATATATATATATATATATATATATATATATATATATAAATAGGTGCTTGTGTACATATGATTTTAAGATGTACAAGCTATCCCTCCCATTCCATGTTACCTTTCATATCCATATATGTTGTTATTTATGCCTTACATAATCAGTACATTATTCGTACTGACCCCCTTTCTTCGGGAGCTGCGTTTCATACCCGCAGGTACAGATTCTCAGTTGGTGATCCTCCGGCTTAGGACTTCTGCTCAGCTGCTTGGAGCTCCACTGTTCCGGAGCTTGCGTCATCTTGGTACAAGTTCCCTTTGACATAGACTTTGTTATACTCTTAGAGGTCTGTAGACATATGTGGGTTGTGTACACATGGTTTGGTCAGCTATAAAGATGTAGTTCGTTTTGGATATTCCCGCCTATAGTGGCAGCCTTGTCGGCTTGCATATTTTATGTTGTTTGGTTAACTATGACTCCTCAGGAGACAGGTTTATTCTGGTATATGGCATTATGAGTTTACAGCATGCTTTTGCAAATTTCCATATTGTCCTTAGTTTCAGTCTGATTATATCGAGCAGGTTCGTATACGAGTGTCCTGCTTGGGTACTAGTCATGGCCCATCGGTTTGGGTCGTGACATTATCGACTCTAGCCCTGAACTTCTTTGGCCATGTTATGGTGTTTGATGATCCACCATTGTAGTAACATATTGCACCCTTGGAAGTATCGGAAACGAATTCGACATTTGTCTATAGCTCGGAAGATGTCGGCCAGTATGATGGGTGCAAGGACAAAGTACCTCGTCTCTTGATCTCTGGTTATGCCGTGGAAGATTGCGTGAGCTTGTTGTATCACCTTGGTATCTATGGCCAATGACCTGTCCTGTGGGAAAACCATAGTACCTAAAAAGGTTATGGCGAAGGCTAGAGGTCTAGTGATTTCCAACTCTTCTCGGCTCCTGAATTCTCTTTGATATAGAGTGTACCCAGTGACATCTCTGAATCTTCTGTATAGATCTCTGAAGGCTACAGTGGGCCCTTGTGCCCAGGGCTCTTCGGTCAAAGAAAGAAATCTCATGATCTGGCTGACGGTGGACTTGTGCGGAAACATCAAATTGTGGTCCAGCTTTTGTCGCCTCCTCAGACAGGTTGCATTGCTGTCTATCGTGTCTCTAATCTCTTCTAGGGTAGGAGTCATTTCAATATCACCGAAATGGAAAAGCATTTCTTTATCATCCCAATATCCTGCCAAGACCTCTATCAGCTCCGGGCGACCTTTCATTGTCATAATAGAGGGCAAGTGTCCTAAAGTGCGGTTGATCATTCTCTGGTGAGTATCTCCCAACCATTCATGCCAGGCCCTCAACATAGCACATAGGATCAATGGTTCATCACGTAGGGACGAACATGTTTCCACATAGCACATAAATGAGATGCGGTGTTTTTCGGGTCACAGGCCGTCTGAACACAGGGTAGTCACTCTTAATGGGCCGTAGGTAGGTCTGAGATACCCAGGGCCCTTCTAGGTATAAATGCTCTAGTTCAGTAGGGATTTGGCTTAGCTTTATCCTAGTTTTGCTAGAGTGGTTTTTTCACGAATGACCGGGAACTCAAGCGGATAACTAGGGCTGAACCGTTAGGGCTGTTGGACGACCGTGTACCAACCCCACTTCATAACAGTTTCAAAAGAAAATTTTAATTTTATAGGAACGACCGTGTTGTTACACCCCGTACTTTTGGGAAAGCACTCATTAAGTTTATGCATAAGCATGTTGAATTATGGCTAAGTAAAATAACTTTGGAAGAAAAGGAGTGCTACCTTGACCGTCAAAGAGCCGACTTGGGGAAGGAATAACTTCTAGCATATGATGAGTTTTGAATTGAAGCAAAATCCCAAGTTGAAGTTCATGAAGTATAGTTTCCAATGCAACAAACCGTTCGTCGATAGGACATCAAAGTAGAGAGTTATGGATGTTACAAGTTGGGCTGGCAGGCCAGGGATTTGGTCTGCGCGAACGCCCCACCACTAGGCTTTAACGCGCAGAAGGGTGGTAGCCAACCCAGCGCGAACGCGCAGAGATAATTCCTAGTTCGGTGGAACCGACCTTGACTAGTATAAAAGGACCCTTGGGTGAGATTTTTGCCCATTTTTAGCTCTAGAACACTCCACCACATACATATATGTTCCAACAAGTCCATATATCAATTTTGATCATAAAGTATTGAAGCTAGCCATTAACGAGGCTCGGAAAGCGTATAGAGTTTTGTGGTTCTCGCTCTAAACATCAAATCCGGACGGAACGAAGGGATTTATCAAAGGTAAAAAAGATTTTAAGCTCTCCTAATCTTGATTAAGGTAAGAATATCCTTTACTATTAGTATTATGAAGCTTACTATAGAAATTTAGTTGATAAAGCCCCGTAAAGTCGATTGGTTTGTTGAGAAATAGGATAAACATCACGTGGGATGTTTTATGGTATAATTTGGTATTGATGATGATGTTATTAGCATTGGTGTTGTTGTTGTTGTGTTGGTTGTTGGTATTGTGATTACGGGCTAGGGATATAAACAGGGGAGATGCTGTCCTAATTTTGGTAGATTCTAAAGGAGTTTAATTTGAAGGTTTGGGATAAGTATATGACAATAGACCTAACCCTAGTATGAATGGTCTTATATATAGATTGTGAGACCGGAAGTAGGTGGGAAGGTTGAGAAGTGAACTTCCAGGTATGTTAAGGCTAGTCCCTTTCTTTCCAAAGGCATGATTCCTTTCTTGTGAACCCATACATGTTTCCATAATGTCTTTATTCCAAAAAGCTAGGGATTCATGATTCTTAGAGTTCTTATGATGCTAAAGATGAGTATGTTTTTATGATGGTAACGATGATGATGATCATATTTCTAGAAATTCCAAAGTTTATGGTTTTGATGCTATTATGATATTGTTGAGCTTATTTCATGATTTTCTTGACTTCATTCATTATTGTTGATCTCACCTCATGATGATTGTTCCTTCAAGGTGAGACATAGCGATGATGATTGTTCCATAAGATAATCGGAGGTTACCGACCTTACATCACTCTGATAGAGTTATAGCTTTTGATTGAGCCCTCATGCATACTTATGTTATGTATGATTACACCCGTCCTAGTTAGCCGGGCAGACACCACTTCTGTGGGCGGCTTATGGATATGATAATAACACCGTGCCTATATGGCCGGGCAGTCGCCACTAGTGGGCGGCGTGAGATGATTACCCCGGAAGCGGGATGCCCGAACGCGGGCTAATGATTATGTTATATATGTATGAGAAATGAATTTTTTTAAAAGAAAGATACGCATGCATGATATCTGCCTTATGAGGCAATCAGATGTACGAGTTATCCTTATCTCATGTTATGTTCCATATTTCTTGTTATGTTATTATTCGTGCCTTACATACTCAGTACACTGTTCGTACTGATGTCCTTTCTTGTGGACGTTGCGTTCATGCTTGCAGGTTCAGGTAGTCAACCAGACGATCCAACCGGCACAGACCTCCATCTCGCACAAGAGCCCATCATTCGTTTGGGCCGGCGCCTTTTTTTGTATGCTATATTGACATGTAGATGTACGAGTTCGACGGGGCCTTGTCCTATCTGGTCTATAGTTCAAATTCCATAGAGGTCTATAGACAATTGTGCATAGTAGGAGTGTCGTGTAGCTATGTCAGCTCTTATTTTATCGTACAACATATGTAGCGGCCTAGTTGGCCTGAACTGTTATCCTTGGCACGTATGAGTGTATATATATATGCATGGGTTATGAGTTTTCATTGCAAAGTTGATTGTGCTAATTTTACAGAAGATAGTATGATTCGGTTATAAGTTATGTATGGGCCATCAGGTTACTCAGTGAGATGTAAGTACGAGCATATAGTCGCTTGGTCAGTAATGGTCGGGCACTCGTCACGGCTCATCGGTTTGGGTCGTGATAAAAGTGATATCAGAGCAGTTCGCCCTAGGGTTGTCTACAGACCGTGTCCAGTAGAGTCTTGTTTATGGGTGTGAAGCGTGCCACACTTATAACAGGAGGCTGCGGGGCATTTAGGAATCATTGAGATTTCTTTCTATCTTAGATCGTACGATAGAGCCAGAGTCTAGGACAGATTATTTCTAACCCTCTTTCCCTGTAGGTAGGTGCAGATTGACAGAGATGAAGAGGTCGGCTTTTGATAGTGGGGGTGCAAGGAAGGCCCCCAGGGTGAATTTCGGACCGCAGGTACCAGGATAGGGTAGGAGGAGTCTTAGCTACTTTATTGAGACAGATCCTTCCGAGGACACTGAGACGATCCCCCAGAGCCTGTGACTTCCATGGAGAAGGATCCGTCGGTAGGTAGCTATGAGACAGAACCGTCTGTGGGTTCGTATGAGACGCCAGTGGAGCAGGAGGCTCCTGAGGCTGCACCAGAGTTGGCCCCTCCAGTTTCTCCTATGATGGAGCATTATGTCAGAGCAGCCACGAGCGTAAGTGTTACCGAGTATTCTAGCCTGCTATCTTGGCCCTCAATTAATTAGGAGCTGCCAGAATATTCGTATCCTTCAGACTCTAATGGGGGAGATAAGGAAGGTCAGACGAGTAGATGGCGGGAGGATGATGAAAGAGATACTTCACTTTACAGTCCTCCAGACCAGGATCAGGATAGGCCGGCTATAGGTATATAGGTCTTTTATTGAAAGCCCTTATGTTATGTGCAATTATTACAAGACATCGTTTAATAATTAAAGGATGGGAATTCTAAAGGAACAGATAACTAAAGTATTTATAGGTGGTTGCGATCAAGATGCTTTTCCTACCACTAGGAACCCTGGGATTAGGAATGAAAAGCAGTCGAGTGTGTTGGCTTGTGGCTATGAAAAGTTTTGCAGATATTGGGAGTTCTAAAGGTTATGATAGTATTTATCCAACGAGGAGAGTAAGGGACCTTCCCAACTTTGAGGGAAATGCATCATAGAGTTTTATTTGAGTTTCCCATTAGAGCTTCGAATTGTTTTCTTAGGATATGTGATAAAAAATTCGTGTAGCAAGACGAGTGTAAGTCTTATAAGTAGGGGTACCTTGATTTTTCAGACGGAGAGGTGGTGACGGTTACCTGACGATAGAAAAATGAGAGCGATGTCAGCTTATGAATAAAAAGGAAAGGAGAGTAGGTGTTCGAGTGGAGATTAGTTATTAAGTTCATATTGCCAGAATTTCATAATCAAGGACTTAGGAAATGTGCCAAGAAGTCCTGCAGACTCAGACATACGAGAAGTATGAGAAACTAGAATAGCCCGAAGGAAATAAGAAGCATATGAGACTTACGGTTAGAATCTTAAATGATTACGAGATATGAGACGGGATAATTGGGAGAGGAGAGAAGATGTATTAAAGCTACAGATTCAGAGCAATTTTAAAAAGCATTGGAAGTACTTCGTAAGTAAGATATTAGTAACGATATACACGATAACTCATGTGTGGTAGTATTAAATGGCATACATGCCCTAATGACCGATATTATGACATGCTAAAGGTATTGATTGAACTGGGTATTGAAGTTTAAGTAGCAAACGCTACAGGGCAGGTTGATACTGTTTTCCCTGAAGGCTAAAATTGGATGATCAGGGTGCAATGGTATTAGGGAGAAGGAGAATATATGTATGTAAGAATAAGAGGATTATGATGTCATACGAAAAAGAGAAGTGTAAGCCAAGGAAGTATGTTGCTAGTAAGGGTCAAGTAAATATTGCTAGTAAGGGTCAAGTAAAGCTTCCGAGGAAAGGTTTAGGACGACGGCAAAGGCAAAGAGCCATTCGGATGAATCTCTAAAGCAAGTACGTGGAAAGGATAGAGTATGGCGATATGGAATGAAAGACGAATGCAGAGGCTTTAGAAGTAGAACTTGACAAACAGGAATAAGCAGGTTTTGTGAAGATGTTAAGGGATTTCTGACTTTTGAGGGACATCCGAAGGGATGAATATGAAGTCATACTAACGTGTTGCCTAGAAAATGAAAAAGCTACCTCCCCCCCCCCCTAAAGGACGGTTTTAGAAATAGAAAGGATTTGTGCTTCTAATAGAATATTCTACGAACTTCAAGGCCAATACTATAGAATGGCAAGTAGAGAAGAGCATTTATGAGCAAAGGAAGTCAAGGAAGGCCTTGAGGGTGAAAGTAAGAAAAGTACTAATGGATTGGTTAAAGAAATTCGGGTAATCATTAAGGACAAGAGCAAGAGGCAAAATATCAAAAACATGGGATAAGAGCCTTGATAAAGAGTACAGAAATTTGGACGTAAAGGAAATAAGATGATGAGCGGAAGCTGTGCATAAATATGAACAAGTTGTAGTGTCATAAAGGAAGGTGAGGACTCGAAGAAAGGAGGAAGAAAAGAGTGGATTTCGTGAAGATCTCAAGACAAGAACGGGAACTGGTAGAATATTAGAAGGACTATGATGCATGACTGTTATGCAAACAAGTAGTTAAGAAAACTATGGGACAAACTGAGCCAAGCTAATGAAATGATGAATCATGGGAATGAATGATATAGTATAGATATCAGTTGAAGTTAGAAACTAAGAGCAAGAAGGATCCTAAGGATATTAGCAAAAGGATAGCCATGAGGGAAGATTAAGGCTGGAGGAGCATTTGATAGCCGAACATTCCATAAGGAGTCTAACAAATTTCGATGTTACCATGGATTTATTAGCCTAGGGAACTGCTGGTGATAAACGGAAGAGGCGATTAATACGGAAAGCACCTAGATAATATCCGATATGTGTAAACATTTGACTTAGTATAAGAATTCAGTTGGCAAAAAGGGAATAGGTTAATCAATACGATGAAAGGACCAGTAAAGTCAGGTAGATGACTGTCAAAGACAATTAATATTCAAATGTTATGGGTATATGAGAACATCTTTTAAAAAGGGGGGAAGAACAGATTTTGTCCGGAGATGAAATACAATATCCCCAAGGAAAAAAATGTATTAGCTTGAAGAAGCTAAAGTGCAAGAGGTATCCATATATCAAAAATGTATTAGAAGAAAGCGGGAACAGATTGAATATAAGTATATTATGGGACAGGTATGGGAAAAGGAAGTATGACCAGATGATAAGGGGATTAACGAATCAAAGAGAATGAGTCTCGTCAGTGTGACATGTGATGTTTCTAGACCATAGTTCAAATCACTCGTACCAGGGAAAATTTTGGTCACATTTAAATAGGCAGTAACGTAGCCCAAGAGGTAACAAAAAGAAGAAAAAGGGTTTGCAAGCTGACCAGGAGATAAGTACAAAGGATGATTTGAGTTACGAAAAAGGAAATCTCAGTACTAGAAGAGATAAAAGTTTTAACAAGAGGAATAATTATAGGATGCTAAATGATCTCCAAGGAAAAGGAAGGTAGTGTGCCTATAAATAGCAAGATGGTGGTGCTTCCAGGGGTTAAAAAGTACCTCACAAGTCACTGGCTACGTCAAATGTAAGAGCGTAGGTGATAGAACCATATAGACAATCCTCGTGATGAAAAAGGCCAACAAAATGGTGCATGGACAACGATAAGGAATCAAGGAAGAATAAAGGCTAATTTAAGTCCTAAATGATTACCGGTACAGGTGGATCGAGGACAAGCATACTAGCGTGGAAAGGAAGTTATGACAAAGTGAGATTTTACCTTAGTACTATGCTTATGAGTTTATATTGTCAAAATTAAGGAGGAGAAATTGGAGGAAAAGTTCCAAAATGAAATTGAAGATATTTTGAGCTGTAAACTAGCTTGAGCTATAATTAATAGTATATTATGAATGTAACCTTGATAACGAGAGATAAGATTGAGAATAAGGGAGTGCTAAATATTACATATACGTATGTAAGAGAGTGTATTGAGGTTGACGTTATGAATTGGTGATGGAAAAAGTGTTTAGATGAATAATCTAAGGAAAATAACCCCTAAGAGTAGAGAGTTTGTCTATTAGTAGAGGGATAAGGAGCAAGTAAAAAGGGTATAACAGTTAAATGTAGTTACAAATCGGCGAGGAGCCGTATCGATTGGGAATCAAGATCACCTTAATGGGAACAGAACGATAACTGGATATTAGTTGGCTACTGATTACATACATAACAACAAAAGGCTATGAAACTTATGGATGAGTTCGACAAAGAGTTAGGATAAAATGAGGGGAGACTGACAAGCTCATATTACAAAGGTACGAGGATCAGGGTCTAAGAAAGGGTAATCAAGGAATCATCATAGACTAACAAGCTACAACATTCGAGGATGAATGTTTTAATGGGGGAAGGATGCTACACCCCGTACTTTTGGGAAAGAACTCATTAAGTTTATGCATAAGCTAAGTAAAATAACTTTGGAAGAAAAGGAGTACTACCTTGACCGTCAAAGAGCCGACTTGGGGAGGGAATAACTTCTAGCATATGATGAGTTTTGAAGTGAAGAAAAATCCCAAATTGAAGTTCATGAAGCCTGGTTTCCAACGCAATAAACCGCTCGTCGATAGGATGTCGGAGCAGAGAGTTATGGATGTTACAAGTTGGGCTGGTAGGCCAGGGATTTGGTCTGTGCAAATGCGCCACCACTAGACACGAACGTGCAGAAGGGTGGGAGCCAACACAAAGACGAACGGGCAAAGATAATTCCTAGTTTGGTGGAACCGACCTTGACAAGTATAAAAGGACCCTTGGGTCAGATTTTTGCCCATTTTTCAGCTCTAGAACACTCCACCACATACATATATGTTCCAACAAGTCCATATATCAATTTTGATCATTAACGAGGCTCGGGAAGCGTATAGAGTTTTGTGATTCTCGCTCTACACATCAAATCAAGATCTCCTAATCTTGATTAAGGTAAGAATACCCTTTACTATTAGTATTATGAATTTTATTATGGAAATTTAATTGATAAAGTCCCGTAAAGTCGATTGGTTGGTTGAGAAATTGGATAAACATTGTGTGGGATGTTTTATGGTATAATTTGGTATTGATGATGATGTTATTGGCATTGGTGTTGTTGTTGTAGTGTTAGTTGTTGGTATTGTGATTTCAGGCTAGGGATATAAACAGGGGAGATGCTGCCCTAATTTTGATAGATTCTAAAGGAGTTTAATTTGAAGGCTTGGGATAAGTATATGACAATAGACCTAACCCTAGAATGAATGGTCTCATATGTAGATTGCGAGACCGGAAGTAGGTGGGAAGGTCGAGAAGTGAACTTCCAGGTATGTTAAGGCTAGTCCCTTTCTTTCCAAAGGCATGATTCCTTTCTTGTGAACCCATACATGTTTCCATAATGTCCTTATTCCCAAAAGCTAGAGATTCATGATTCTTACAATTCTTATGATGCTAAAGATGAGTATGTTTTTATTATGATAATGATGATGATGATGATGATCTTATTTCTAGAAATTCCAAAGTTTATGGTTCTGGTGCTATTATGATATTGTTGAGCTTATTTCATGATTTTCTTGACTTCATTCATTATTGTTGATCTCACCTCATGACGATTGTTCCTTCAAGGTGAGACATAGCGATGATGATTGTTCCATAAGATAATCGGAGGTTACCGACCTTACGCCACTCTGATAGAGTTATAGCTTTTGATTGAGCTCTCATGCATGCTTATGTTATGTATGATTACACTGGGCTTAGTTGGCCGGGTAGACACCACTTCGGTGGGCGGTTTATGAATATGATAATAACACCGTGCCTATATGGCCGAGCAGTCACCACTAGTGGGCGGCGTGAGAAGATTACCCCAGATGCGGGAGGCCTAGATGCGGCTAATGATTATGTTAGATATGTATGAGAAATGATTTTTTTTTTAAAAGAAAGCTAAGCATGCATGATATCTGCCTTATGAGGCAATCAGATGTACGGGTTATCCTTATCTCATGTTATGTTCCATATTTTTTGTTATGTTATTATTCATGCCTTACATACTCAATACACTGTTCGTACTGATGTCCTTTCTTGTGGATGTTGCGTTCATGCCCACAGGTTAAGGTAGTTAGCCGGACGATCCAGCCTAGTAAGACCTCCACTCAGCTTCAGTCAGCGCGCTCCATTTGGTTCGAAGCTGCGGCCCTTTTGGTATGCTATCTTGCCATGTAGATATGCGGGTTCGATAGGGCCTTGTCCTGTCTTCTCTACAGTTCATATTCCATAGAGGTCTGTAGACAGTTGTGTATAGTAGGAGTGTCGTGTAGCTATGTCAGCTCTTATTTTGTCGTACAACATATGTAGCGGCCTAGTCGGCCTGAACTGTTATCCTTGGCATGTATGACTATATATATATATATATCCATAGGTTATGAGTTTTCATTGCAAAGTTCATTGTACTAATTTTTTACAGAAGATAGTATGATTCAGTTATAAGTTATGTATGGGCCATCAGGTTACTCAGCGAGATGTAAGTACGAGCATCTGGGTGCTTGGTCAGTAGTGGGCGGGCACTCAACATAGCTCATCGGTTTGAGTCATGTCACGCGTGCTCCGCGACGTCGCCTTTAGAACAAAGTGTAAAATAAATGCCAGGAGTAACGGAGTTAATAATATGCATGCAATGATGGTTAATAATTGTGAGGAAGTAAACACATAGACAGTTAAGGCAAATAAAACTCATATTATTTTGGAATCCATATGCTTAGAACCAGTCAGTCCCCAGCAGAGTCGCCATCTGTAACGGTTCGCTTTCTACGCGGCAGTGAAGACATTAAAGGTTACTACGAATTCGTTGGTGCTCTTTCAGACTTTGTTTTGAAAAGGCTCGCCACCTAATTTTTCGGAAATTAGGAAAACCAGTTTTGAAGGGTTTATTCAAATACCGTGAAAAAACCTTTGTAATCCAGAGTTCTAGGTAAGGGTTCTAATGATCCCTTGGGGAAGATGTTAGGCACCCCAGTATTAAGGATTTGTACTATACGGTTGACCTTCGAATTCCAAAGTATGAGTATTTTCTGGTACATCGTCCATTTTGTGTTTATTCTCGCAATTAAAGTCATTTTTTATAAATTGCATATCATTTTGGAAAGAATTTAAATATGTCCCCCTTATATACAGGGTATCGTAGTTTTTGGATTTACAATATCCGTGAATGAATAGACTCCTTTTATATATAAGGAGTATATTTCATTTCATAAATGAAGAGAACGGAGAGGTTTTTGATTTTATAGTGTTAAGTTTATGTCATACTCATACTTTGGCTCGTGTCGATCCATTTTGATACGTTCAGTCTTATCCGAAACTTTATATTACAATTTGGTTTTTAAGTTATAAAAGAGCGTTTTTATGTATCCAAAGGAGTATATTTTGGCTGTATATACTTATCTTTTGGCCTTTTTCTTGCCCCAAAATTTGTAAGTATGAAGAAAAAAGCTTCATTTCTGTTTTAATTTTCGTAAAAAAGGGGTTATATATATATATATATATATATATATATATATATATATATATATATATATATATTCCTTTTATCCAATTCTGGTCCTTGTTAGTTTTAAAAGGGCTTACGTATGGAATTGATCCATTTTTTCCTAGAATTTAAAATAACATAACGTTAGCTTTTGATTAGGGATTACCCGTGGGCTGCGGCCCAAAATTTGCTTCAAGTAGTTGTAAAAATCTCCTTTTGTACAAACTTCAGAAAGACGAACTTGTTTAAAAGGGCTTGTAACTTTATTAAGTTTCTAAACATGCTTTTGTTGTCAATAATCACTTTTACCCGTTTGGAGTTTAAAAAACCCATGTTCTAAAAAAGAGTTTCATAAAATCTCATTTTTTATACTTAGCCTCAAAAACCGTTGAATTTTCTCAGCATTTTGGAAATTCGTTGGGGACCTAAAGTCATCTAAACGGTATAAGCATCGTTGTCCTAAGACGGCTAATTCTAACCATAACGTTTTCCACTATAATATGAGTTTGATACAAATTACAAATACATCAAAAGCTTTGATCAAATAATGCAAATGAAATGAAATAAAATTAGACTAAGGGCATACCAGGCCCCTAGTTTAGCCATTTTCACCCATGGCTGGGCCTTCTGTGCTCCTTGCTATTTGCTTTGCCTTCGCGAACTCGATTTTTGAATTTATTTCCTATTGGGCCTTTGGCCCCAAAAGGAGGGTTTAATTGGACCCCGGGGGCCAGCCGGAGGGGGGGGAAAAAAAAAGGGGGCCCCTTATTTTAAACCAAA
>NW_026727774.1:0-29927 GCF_029784015.1 Lycium ferocissimum | reverse complement strand
TAACTAAGGGTATGACGTATACGATGTTTTGATAAGTAAGAAATAGCATTTGATGACTCTAGCTTAGATTTCAAAGGCACGTAAGGTAAGGAAAGAAAGTTGTTAAGGAAAGCAAGGCATGTGTTGTGTATCGGGCAAGATTTACGAGTATCGAATTAATGAGAGTTTAATGACGTTTTGGAGAAGAGTTATAACATCCCTTAGATTGGTAATAAGGTGTTAAACAAGTGTTAACAAGGTTCCATAAGGATTGGAGATCAAACGAATGACGGAGATCATTTCAGGCAAAAGGAGTTATACGACCGACTTATACGGTCTGTATAACATTATACGGTCCATATAAGGGTCCGTATAACACCCAATAGAGATGATGTCTGCCCAGTGGTGAACCACGACCACTTATACGGGCCGTGTAATGTTCCACGGACCGTATAAGTGTCCGTGGAAGTCCCGACGAGCTGAGTAAGTTCTAATTATATAAATGTGAGCTCACTTTATTAATATCATTTTACCGCATTGCTTCATCTCTCTCAAGACCTCTAGAAGGTTCCACATGCTTCATCCACAAGAACACAAAGGAAATTGATGATCAACTTCATCAAACCAACAAAAATCAAGAGTGTGAAACACATTAAAGTTCATTCAAGCCAAGAAATTTCAAGGGAAGTGAACTAGGGTTTTGGGTGCAAGAATAGTATTCCACTCAAGGCTTGTTCCTACAATATCTAAGGTAAGTTTTACGATCTTTCCATGTTATTTGAGGTGTTGGAAAGTTGAAACACTTGGATTGTAGAAGAATATAGAAAATGGGTCGTAAATGTGGGAATAGTGTCATTGTTGAGTGGTAGTTGGAATGAATCATGAAAACGGATATGTTGTAATTGTAAGTAGTCTCGTGAATGAAATTTAGAAGATGGAATAAGTATTTTATATGTGAAAGAACACGATAGTAAATTATGACCATGATTATGGAGAATTGAAGTGAATTTGTAAAAATGTGGATAATGTGAATGAATGACGATTGTTGTTTGTGATATTGTGAATGATGTTATGGATGTTTAGGAGTTGATATGGAATATGAGGAAAGTTGTATAAACAAAGGAAATCTTTGCCCAATTTTCTCTAGCTTTAGTAGCGCGTTTATGTAATCGTTTAGCTAATGTTAATGCGAATTCTCTTGAAGGTAAAGACGTGAGCATGAAAGGAGAACGAGAAAGCAATAGAATAGTTAAACAACAAAGGTATGTGAGGCTAGTCCTTTCTTTCCAAGGCATGAATCCTATGCATGATTTTCCTCTTTCTTCTAGAATCTCCTATATTCCGAAAAAGCTAAGAGCCTATGTTCATGAATAGCCATATGAGATAAGAGATACATTATGAGCACGATAATGATGATGATAAGTTTAAGTCTAAAGATCCTAGAGTCCATGATATGATGTCCTATGAAGCTAATGATGCTATCTATAATCTATTGATGTTGTTCATTATATACACTCACCTTATATGCTAATTCCTTCAAGGTGAGGCAGAATGTCTATGAATGCTCCATAATGTAATCGAGGGTTCACGACCTTATGTCACCCCGATAAAGTATAGTTGTCCTTGAGTTTCCATGCATGTATTATGATGAGTATATTATGATGAACACATTATGATGAGAATATGATGATGATGTTACACTGCGCCTATATGGCCGGGCGTCCTCGCCGAACGGGCCGTATACACCATGGTCGGATGGCATGGGAGTACACCACCAGTGGGCGGCGTGAGATGTTACCCCGGACGCGGGAGGCACACAGACGCAGGCTAATGTAATGATTATCACACCGTACCTACATGGTCGGGTAGTTTATACATATATGCATACATGATATGATGATGTTTATGAAAGCAAGCCAGCATGCATTATTTCTTTTATGATTCACGATCGATTCAAATTGCTCCTCATTTGATGTACTCCTATTTCATTGATGTGTTATTATTGTTGATGCCTTACATACTCAGTACAATGTTTGTACTGACGTCTGTTTTCTTTGGACGCTGTGTTCATGCCCACAGGTAGACAGGGAGGCGATCCACACTCATAGGAGCTATTAGCTGTTATGAGAGCTCTCCATTTTCCGGAGGTGCCATTTATTATTCTTTTGGTATATATATATATGTATATGTATATGTATGTTTTGGGCATGACGGGGTCCTGTCCCGTCCATACGTCTAGTACTCTAGTAGAGGCTCGTAGATACGCAGTGTGGGTAGTATGGTCTCACAGTTCTCATTGTATGTATATGTATATCTATTATTTTGATAGTCGAAGGGCTTATGTATATAAAGGAGAATATGTTTCAAACGAAAAATAGTTTTTCTATGATTATGAGCATAAGAATATGAATGAACGCAAGATGAGTAATACAATGAGCGGTGCTCGGTGGTCAGCCACGGGTACCCGTCCTGGCCCTAGTCAGGTCGTGACAAGCTGAATCAATCCTTGCGGTATTTTATCTTCTAGCTAATGTCACGCTGAAATTTCCTTTCATCTATATACTTTACTTGATCCTATCTTGTTCTTGATAAGGCTTCTTGTGCTCGGTCTGGCTATCGGTAATTACTGTGCCTATTCCAAGAATATCTCAAATCTCTTCTTCAAGGACCCTTCTCTTTCAATTTATTCTTAAGGTTGCTAATCCCTTAATCCAGCTGATTAATTATGGATAATTTGGAAATTTGCCGAAATGTGAACCAGGCTCCTTATCACACAACGAATTCAAATCATTTCACTCTTTCCTTTGTCCCAGGGGATTTTCAATCATAGACATTTCCTTTCTAGAAGAACCATTATTTTGCTTGTTCTATGAGAGTTCATTGTCGCCAGCTTTGTTCCAATCAGACGCGTCATTTCTCTATTACCTCCTTTGAGGTTCTTCATTGACTCTTGGCCTTCTCTTAATTTTTACCTGATAAGTCGTCCCCATAGTCTAGCATACCCTATTTGTTGTTTGAGTTTATCAGTCGCATAGATATCCGAAGTTCTTAGATACTCATTTTCTATTTTTACCTTTGCGATTTGAGGCTTTTGTCTGTTCCCTCTCTTACACTGACCTTATCCTTTAGCCAACCAAATCTTGTTTCTTCTTTCAATAACATCGTAAGTCAATTTACTATCACATCTATTTCCCGCGACCCGCTCTTTCATTTGCCCAAATTTCATAGCCGTTCGTAGTTCTTCTTTACTAAGTGGTTGTACCATAGTCCCGGGTCATAGTTCTTGATATCTTGTCGATCCTTGTCCTACTCATAAATACTTATAAAATATATCCTTTTCTTCCTCCTTTCATCCCTTTCTTATCTTTCCTTTTGATGCCATAACTTGTTCATATTCATACACACCCCTCGTATATTTGTCCTATTTCCTTTATAATCAAATCTTTGTACTCCCTATCAAAATTATTCTCCCATACTATCTATGTTTTACCTCTTGGCCAAACTTTTATCTTATTAATCTTCCACAAAATATGATTATGCTTTCTCAGGTTACATCCATACCCATCGTGTTATTATACTTTAATCCTATTTATTGAGATCTATTTCCGGGATCTTCACATTCGCCCTTTACCACGTGTTGCCATACTCTACCCCTCCTTCTTATTTACTTTAAAAATTTGTCCGACCCTTCACCTCTACCGCCGCCTTAACCCTTTCCTCGGAAACGTTACTTGACCCTTACTAGCAACATACTTCCCTGGCTTACACTTCTCTTCTTCTTATGACATCACAATCTTCTTACTCTTATGTACACATATTTTCCTTCTCCTTGATATTGTTTCATCATAACCATCCAACTTTAACATTCGGAGAAACAAGATCAATAGGTTCTTAGCACTTGCTACCTTAACTTCAATACCCAAAGTAATCAATACCTTTAGCATATCGCAAGACCATTATAAGGACACGCATGACTTTTAATGTGGCTACACATGAATTATCGTTTACATAGCTTCTCAATATCTTACTTACAAAATACTCCCATTGCTTTTTAACTCTGTCCTGAGTCTGTGACTTATTACATTTCCTTTCTTTTTGACCAGCTAACCGAACTCCTACCTTACAATCATTTCGAAATTCTAATCGTAAGGCTCATATGCTCCAAATTTCCCTTAGCTATTCTGATTTCTCATATCTTTCACACATTTGAATTTGTAGGACTTCTTAGCATTTTTTTCTAAGTCCTGATTATGAGTTTTTGGCAATGTAGCCTTAATGAATAATCTCCACTCGAACACCTACTCTACTTTTTCATATGCCAACATCGCTCTTATTTTTCTGTCGTCAAGTGACCTTCACAACATCCGTCTGAAAAATCAAGGTGAAACCTTCTTATATGGATCAACTATACACGCACGACCTATGCCTGAAATTGGTATGATCTTCATTTCTCTAATTGGCCAGCAACATCGCATGTTAGGAATTATATGAGCAACCCAGAAGGCAATCATAATTGTAATCTAACTTAAATAAATATTTCTCATGCCTAGATCCGAGGTCGTCGTTAATATCAGAAGTAACTTGATCATAAAGATTCTCAGAATAGTACCAATTATCGAATACTCAGAATCCCCTTGAAGTTAAATAACTGACGACTTCTGAATTCCAAAGCAAACTTACATCATATAGGGAAGTTCAATAAAATGAGTCCATGTGTTTATCATCAACCCGTCTTGATCCTCTATATATATATACTTATAAAATAAAACCTTCCCCTACTCATTAACTTCCTTTTTCCATATCAATATCTCTTCGTTATCTCTTACTTGTCAATCTATGAATCGTAATACTGTACTTGAGTTCTTACTGTCAACTTTCCTTATATCTTCAATAAGTCTCATTCTTCTAAAATCTCGAATGCAACTCATTCCGGTTTCTCTAGCTACTAATCACTTTTCTTCCTGGGTTCATCCCTTAAATCAAACTAGAATCATTCTAAAATTTCTCTTTAAAAGCGTCTCATAATTGTTTATTCACTCATAGCTTACCAAACGTCTGGTTATGACATTTCCCTTTACTCCTTCTCTATGGCATAGACATTCAAAGAATTTAATTTGTAAAAATTTTGGCAGAGTTTCCTCTATAATTCTTACTACCTTAACCCTGCACACAACCTCGAAAACACTTCCAATGCCTCTCAGGGCAATCACAAATACATGTGGTATCCCGTTCATGTACTAGTCATCCATATACATCAATATCAATAAAGTAGGGAACATACCTTTTGGGTCAACAAACTTCAATTCTCATCAATTTCCCCAAGCTGTATAATTAACTGCTCATCCACAACCCAAAATATTTGGGGTTAGAATCTGGGACTTCATATCCTATGGCTTAGCTCTGCAGCACGATCTAATATAAGAAAGAAGAGTAACCATCCTAAATGCCTTGTAGCTTCCCAGTTATAAATGTGGCGCGCTTCACACCCATAAACAAGACTCTACTGGACACGGTCTATAGACAACCCTAGGACAGAACTGCTCTGTTACCAAGTTTGTCATGCCCTAAATTTGGAGTGGTGTGACCGTCACTCGATTCCAAACTAGGCCCTGAGCGAACCACTCTAAATCTGAAACTCGTTATTTACATTGGGACATTATAAAGCTAAGTGCGACAAGTTAAAGACAAAGCGGTTTTAGGATTCCCGGTAAGGGTTTTCACCTCCCGATTTCGTTTCTATGCACAAGTTGCCTATGGATTTCGTTTGGTATAAGAAAATTATTGGAGAATAAGGATCAATTGACCAATATTGGATTACTAAGTGAGATTAAGAACTTAATTACATCCTTAGTAAGCTTAAGTGGCCGTGTGGGCCCCACTTGTGGTTTGGCCAACTCTTATTGGCTAAGAACTTGGGTGGGACACATGTCCACTTTGTGGACTGCATATATAAGGAGGATTGTTGAGTCATAATTCAATTAAACTCATTTCAACATTACAAAGTTAGAGAAATTAAGAGATAGAGGGAGAGTCTCGGCCATAGCTGGCCGAGAATGAGCTGCTCCAAATTGATCCAAAAAATTTATTTTCCAAGAAAATTAACTCCTCATCAAGTGTATAAGGACGTGTAGTAGTTGTTGGGAAGAGACAAGGAGGTGTAGCATTCAATAGAGTTGAAGATTCGGCCAAGGTTGAAGGACAAGTTGCAAGGTAAGAATGATCATTGTTCTTGTGTTGTATGATGATTTGAATGTATAATTCATGCATGTTGTTGTTGGATTGTCGTTGTGGTTGAACTTGAGGGTGAGCCGTGAGCTTGGTGAAGCCATGGTTGGTTCCATTTTGCATGTATTATTGGTAAATAAATGTATGTCAACATGCAATTGAACAAAGATTGTAGAAGTTGGTTTATGATGTGCATGTTAGAATTGGGCTGTTTTCTTAAAGTTTAAGTGAGCCATGTGTTGTAGATTTGAATGGAATTATGTTTGGTCTTCTTGTACATGTATTGGAAATGGATTGAAGGTGTTGTAGTGTGGATAAATGAGTGAAAATCATGGAGTTGTAGGGGTGGCATTGAAGCCGTGTAAAGGGGAAATTTTAGGGGAGTTTATGGACTGTTTTGTGCCAAGTTTTGATTGTTGTTGTTATGCACATTGTGGTATATTGCATGTATGTTGAATATGTGAATTAAGGTGTTAATGAAACAAATCATGTTGAGGTGTATAGGCAGTCCAAAACCGTGGACTGTTTTGGGTACTAGAAGTGAAGTAATGTTGTTGAATGTTGTTATGAACATGTAGTAAAAGTGAAATGGTATTGTTGTATGGGCTGATTGGCCGTGAGTTGGGACTGAATAGAATGATATACAAGCTGTCCAAAGTCCCCTAAGTCATGTTAAACAAGTTTGGAATGATATAAGAAAGAATGATTAGTAATGTTAGCTTGTAGCACTAGTTGGTTTGTATGCGAACGAAACGTCGTCTAAATGTTTGAAAGGGATTGTGAGCGTCAGAGTGCGTGTTAAAATCCTTTGTAAACTAATTGTAGCTCTTGATATCTTGATATAGGATAAGTGTTGTTGGGCAGCAAGTACAAGTTATTATACGACTAAACGCTAAAGGTATGTAAAGTTATCCATTCTTTCTTTTTGGCATGTCCTAGAAGTAAGTATGATATAATCCAAGCCTCGGGGTAACTCCACTCTCTAACTCCTAGCATGACATGTGATTGTTATTCGTTCTTAATGTTGAAACTGTTGGTATAATCGAGTTATGGTCTTGTTATTTATTACATAATTGACTAGTATGTGATGTACAGAAGTTCTTATTCTTAAAAGGAATTGCATAGGTATGCTTGACTGTCATAAAATGTAACATGCTAGGGTGATACATGTATATGAATCCTGAAACGTTCCTTAATATAGTCTATAATGGTAATTAGGAAGAACTTAATGTGATTATTGTCCTGATGTTCGAGAGCTGGTTAAGTTTACTACCCGTCGAGTCTCAAAAGATAAATTGCATTTATGTGGTTGCTTATTATTCTGCTCATGCTTACTATATTATTCACCGAGTCCCTCATTAGAGGGCCGGAACACGTTCTATGATGTACATATGTATTATGGAGTGTGATCGATTTGGCATCGAAGCCCAAACCCAATGGTGGGGCAAACCCAGTGGTGGGGCAAACCCAATGGTGGGGCAAGCCCAATGATGAGGCAAAATCCCACATTGGTTTAGGCCAATCCCACATTGGTTTAGGCCAATCCCACATTGGTTTAGGCGAATCCCACATCGGTTAATGTCATCTCATATGGTAAGTTATGATATTATGATGTGTTACGGTATGATTATGATATGATTTTTCTTACCGAGTCCCTTACTAAAGGGCCGGGACACGTTATATATATATATATTACACAGAATGATTATGCAGCCTTGATTACAAAATACTATATTGACTTTGATATGAGAACGATACAGATGAAATATGTTCAGAGGCAAGTTTTGTGAAACTCCGTTTGTTGCATTGGGTCCTACACATCTTGTCTCAGATATATTCTATTTACTATGTTTCATGCTTTACATACTCAGTACATATTTCGTACTGACCCCCTTTCTTCGGGGGGCTGCGTTTCATGCCCGCAGGTACAGACACTCGTTTCGGAGATCCGCCAGCCTAGGATATCTACTCAGCTATTTCAGAGTGCTCCTTTGTTCCGGAGCATAGTTCGTGGTATAGCCTTTTGATATGCTCATATGTTGTCGTTCAGGGTACGACGGGGCCCTGTCCCGTCATATGATGTCGTTGTTACTCTTAGAGGTCTGTGGTCACATGTGTGGGTCTGTGTGTGTAGTTGATGTTTTGTTGTGTGGACATGACTTGTGTTTGGGGCGTTCCCATTTGTAGTGGCAGCCTTGCCGGCTTGCGTAGATATATGTTTATTATGGCAGCTGTGTATGAAGGTAGCCTTCTCGGCTTATGTTTTGTTGGGACGTTCCCCTATATATATATATGACAGCCTTGCCGGCTTTTGTGCGATATTAGCTGTTAAAGGTTGTAACTCTTCAGAAGATAGGTAGCTTGGATATGCATACGTCTTGTCTTTATACTTATATCAGTTCGTTCATGCTAGTAGTGTATGATTATAGATAACAAGTGTATACGAGTGTCCAGCTCGGGCACTAGTCACGGCCTACGGGGTTGGGTCGTGACAAAAGTGGTATCAGAGCGGTTCATCCTCGGAGTGTCCACAGACCGTGTCTAGTAGAGTCTTGTTTATCGATGTGTTGTGCACCACATTTATAAACGAAGCTACAGGACATTTAGGATATCATCTTTCCTTCTTGTTCTAGATCGTGCGATAGAGCTGTATTATTAGGATAATTCCCTCCTAACGGACTATTATGTTTACAGCGATGCCTCCGAAGAAGGCGACAGCCGCCCAGAAGGGCAAGGCAATAGCCGGGGAGACCAGTCAGACCCGGAGGACTACTAGGGCCTATGCTCAATCTGTACCTGAGGTTAGACTCCAGTCAGCGAGCTCCGCTACACCACCATTAGCGGAGGAGCCTAGAGCAAAGAGTGCATCGGGGGACCGTTCCACCACCGGCTCACGAGATCCCGGCACACGAGCCTTCGGCCCCCGCGCCGGGGGGGCGGAGGATGGAGCTATGAGAGACGCGGACAGCTATTGACTAGATTAGTGTCGGGGCGCTCGCTCGTAGACACGGATTTGGAGGTGATTACACGTACGGACACGATAGTTTGAGGGTTCGAGATTTCTTGACATGTAACCCCCGAGTTTTATGGGTCACGGCCGCCGAGGATCCACATGATTTTATCCGAACAGATGTTGCGCACGTTGAGGGTAATTAGAGCTACTGAGACTGAGTCTGTGGAGTTGGCTTCGTATCGATTGCGTGATGTGGCTGTTAACTGGTATGAGTCCTGGGAATTGTCTAGGGGCGAGGATGCTCCTCCAGCCATGTGGGACGAGTTCGTGGAAGCCTTTTTGGGCCATTTTCTGCCTCGGAGATAAGACGAACTAGAGTTGATAGGTTTCTCGCACTTGAGACAGATGGCGGTGTTCGAGATTATAGTCTCGAGTTTGACTCGTTGGCCGGTATGCGCCCACTATTGTAGCCGACATGGGCGATAGGGTACATCGTTACGTGATGGGCCGGATCCGTATTTGATTGATGGCTGTATGGCAATGGCTTCTCAACCCGGCATGGACATCGTTCGAGTGCAAGCATATGCACAGGTAGTTGAGGACAGAAGTAGAGGACGTCGACCTGATAGGGAGCATGATAGGGGTCATCATAAGGGAGTTAGATCAGCCGAGTATTCTAGTGAATTTCGGGGCGGGCAGCCCGAAGACGAAAGATGGTAGATATTCTTCCGAGCCCCACGGAGTACACCTCCACGGTCCATTGGTGGGAGGTTTGATAGCACGGGGTATTCGGGAGCCGGTCCAAGCTCCATGACTTCGGGGTTTCGGATGTATAGGGATTCGAGGCCGGATGAGGCCACCGTACCGCGTTGCTCTCAACGTGGCGGCGTCATCCGGGGAGTGTCGTCGTAGTACCGGTGCTTGTTTCTCCCGCGGCCGTCAAGGCCATACTATGAGGGAGTGTCGATTTGGGAGTAGTACGGGTGATACAACCCCCGACCTATTGAATCGATCGTCGGTTCATCCTCTTCGGTAGCCATGCGCCCTATGGGGCAAGGTATTTCGACACCGAAAGCCGTGGCGAGGGCCGTGGCGGAGTTTCCGCTTTAGCGGTCCTTCAAACCGCATATATGCTTTAGCTAGCGACAGATCGGAGGCGTCGCCAAATGTTTTTCCGGGTATATTATCGATTTTCTCCCGGAATGCGTTATAATGAACTAAAGCGAGTTGATAAACGAAAGAATTATAGAAAGGGCATAATTAGGTAGGAGACCACTTGAGGAGGTATTGGGAGTTCAGGATCAGTTCAACATTCGAGGACGAATGTCCTAAAGGGGGGAAGAATGTTATGTCCCGTATCTTTACATTGGGACATTATAAAGCTAAGTGCGACAAGTTAAAGACAAAGCGGTTTTAGGGTTCCCGGTAAGGGTTTTCACCTCCCGATTTCGTTTCTATGCACAAGTTGCCTATGGATTTCGTTTGGTATAAGAAAATTATTGGAGAATAAGGATCAATTGACCAAGATTGGATGACTAAGTGAGATTAAGAACTTAATTACATCCTTAGTAAGCTTAAGTGGCCGTGTGGGCCCCACTTGTGGTTTGGCCAACTCTTATTGGCTAAGAACTTGGGTGGGACACATGTCCACTTTGTGGACTGCATATATAAGGAGGATTGTTGATTCATAATTCAATTAAACTTTCATTTCAACATTACAAAGTTAGAGAAATTAAGAGATAGAGAGGGAAAGTCTCGGCCATAGCTGGCCGAGAATGAGCTGCTCCAAATTGATCCAAAAAATTTATTTTCCAAGCAAATTAACTCCTCATCAAGTGTATAAGGACGTGTAGTAGTTGTTGGGAAGAGACAAGGAGGTGTAGCATTCAATAGAGTTGAAGATTCGGCCAAGGTTGAAGGACAAGTTGCAAGGTAAGAATGATCATTGTTCTTGTGTTGTATGATGATTTGAATGTATAATTCATGCATGTTGTTGTTGGATTGTTGTTGTGGTTGAACTTGAGGGTGAGCCGTGAGCTTGGTGAAGCCATGGTTGGTTCCATTTTGCATGTATTGTTGGTAAATAAATGAATGTCAACATGCAATTGAACAAAGATTGTAGAAGTTGGTTTATGATGTGCATGTTAGAATTGGGCTGTTTTCTTAAAGTTTAAGTGAGCCATGTGTTGTAGATTTGAATGGAATTATGTTTGGTCTTCTTGTACATGTATTGGAAATGGATTGAAGGTGTTGTAGTGTGGATAAATGAGTGAAAATCATGGAGTTGTAGGGATGGCATTGAAGCCGTGTAAGGGGGCTGTTTTAGGGGAGTTTATGGACTGTTTTTTGTGCCAAGTTTTGATTGTTGTTGTTATGCACATTGTGGTATATTGCATGTATGTTGAATATGTGAATTAAGGTGTTAATGAAACAAATCATGTTGAGGTGTATAGGCAGTCCAAAACCGTGGACTGTTTTGGGTACTAGAAGTGAAGTAATGTTGTTGAATGTTGTTATGAACATGTAGTAAAAGTGAAATGGTATTGTTGTATGGGCTGATTGGCCGTGAGTTGGGACTGAATAGAATGATATACAAGCTGTCCAAAGTCCCCTAAGTCATGTTAAACAAGTTTGGAATGATATAAGAAAGAATGATTAGTAATGTTAGCTTGTAGCACTAGTTGGTTTGTATGCGAACGAAACGTCGTCTAAATGTTTGAAAGGGATTGTGAGCGTCAGAGTGCGTGTTAAAATCCTTTGTAAACTAATTGTAGCTCTTGATATCTTGATATAGGATAAGTGTTGTTGGGCAGCAAGTACAAGTTATTATACGACTAAACGCTAAAGGTATGTAAAGTTATCCATTCTTTCTTTTTTTGGCATGTCCTAGAAGTAAGTATGATATAATCCAAGCCTCGGGGTAACTCCACTCTCTAACTCCTAGCATGACATGTGATTGTTATTCGTTCTTAATGTTGAAACTATTGGTATAATCGAGTTATGGTCTTGTTATTTATTACATAATTGACTAGTATGTGATGTACAGAAGTTCTTATTCTTAAAAGGAATTGCATAGGTATGCTTGACTGTCATAAAATGTAACATGCTAGGGTGATACATGTATATGAATCCTGAGACGTTCCTTAATATAGTCTATAATGGTAATTAGGAAGAACTTAATGTGATTATTGCCCTGATGTTCGAGAGCTGGTTAAGTTTACTACCCGTCGAGTCTCAAAAGATAAATTGCATTTATGTGGTTGCTTATTATTCTGCTCATGCTTACTATATTATTCACCGAGTCCCTCATTAGGGGGAACACGTGATATGATGTACATATGTATTATGGAGTGTGATCGAATCGAGCGGTGGTGGGGCAAACAAAAACCCGGTGGTGGGGCAAACCCAATGATGAGGCAAAATTCCACATTGGTTTAGGCAAATCCCACATTGGTTTAGGCCAATCCCACACAGGCCAATCCCACATTGGTTTAGGCGAATCCCACATCGGTTAATGTCATCTCATATGGTAAGTTATGATATTATGATGTGTTACGGTATGATTATGATATGATTTTTCTTACCGAGTCCCTTACTAAAGGGCCGGGACACGTTATATATATATATATATATATATATTACACAGAATGATTATGCAGCCTTGATTACAAAATACTATATTGACTTTGATATGAGAACGATACAGATGAAATATGTTCAGAGGCAAGTTTTGTGAAACTCCGTTTGTTGCATTGGGTCCTATACATCTTGTCTCAGATATGATTCTATTTACTATGTTTCATGCTTTACATACTCAGTACATATTCCGTACTGACCCCCTTTCTTCGGGGGGCTGCGTTTCATGCCCGCAGGTACAGACACTCGTTTCGGAGATCCGCCAGCCTAGGATATCTACTCAGCTATTTCAGAGTGCTCCTTTGTTCCGGAGCATAGTTCGTGGTATAGCCCTTTTGATATGCTCATATGTTGTCGTTCAGGGTACGACGGGGCCCTGTCCCGTCATATGATGTCGTTGTTACTCTTAGAGGTCTGTGGTCACATGTGTGGGTCTGTGTGTAGTCGATGTTTTGTTGTGTGGACATGACTTGTGTTTGGGGCGTACCCATTTGTAGTGGCAGCCTTGCTGGCTTGCGTAGATATATGTTTATTATGGCAGCTGTGTATGAAGGTAGCCTTCTCGGCTTATGTTTTGTTGGGACGTTCCCCTATATATATATATATATATGACCTTGCCGCTTTTGTGCGATATTAGTCGTTAAAGGTTGTAACTCTTTAGAAGATAGGTAGCTTGGATATGCATACGCCTTGTCTTTATACTTATATCGCTCGTTCATGCTAGTAGTGTATGATTATAGATAACAAGTGTATACGAATATTTCAAGAAAGCATCTGGAGGTGCTCTGCCTGTGTTGCCTCTCATCTGAGGCAAGATAACATCACTCTATAGATATAACTTCGTGACTCGAAGGTCAGGCATAGATAGCATAACTCCATAAATAAAACGTCGTGACTCATAGGCCAGGTATAATCAACTCCATGACTCGTAGGTCAGGTATAAGCAGCTCCATGCCCCATAGGTCAGGTATAATCAACTCCATAACCTGTAGGTCAGGTGTTATATCTCGCATTTTGTACGACTGAATATTTTTTTAAGTTGGTTGCGGCGAATTAAGAATAAGACTATTTTCTGACTTTGTTTTACATAAGTACTTATGAATTTGGTTGGATGGAAAGTTAGACATTTCATGAAAATTTGGGGCCAAAAGTGAAGTGTTGGAATTTAAATTCATGAAAAAAAATAATAACCATGTGGCCATGCACATGACTTTTGGGCCATAGGCCACATATATGAAGAATATGTGTAGTATTGGAAGACATATTAAGTCATCTTCCTTATTCTCATCTCTTGGAAATTTCTAGAAAATTGCAGAAAAAGAAAAAAAAAAGAAAAAAAGAAAAGGGAGTGCACATGACCGGCCATGTGCACTCATTTACATATATATATATATATATATATATATGATTAAGCCATGGAAAGGAAGACAATTCATCATTTTGCCAAGTCTAGAATTTTCAAGAAACAAAAAAAAAAAAAAAAAAAAAAAAAAGGAGAAAAACGGCCAAGGGTCGTCGAAAGTTGCCCTTCAATATTGATCATGAAAAATTCCTTTCTTCTAGTTTTTCTACTAATCTGGAAGGCCCTCACAACGTGGAGTAGTTGTTGGAGAGAGAAAACTATTCGTTTTGCTATGTAGAACTCTAGCCGAGAAAGAAGTGGGATGGAAGAGGTAAGACTCAATCTTTATTCTCATATGTTATGCATGATTTCAGGATGTTGTGGAGTATAGAAATGAATGTAGTTCATGAAAATATGGATGTTGAAGCATAGTCGTGCATGTGTGGTGTGTGGCCGTGTGTGTGTGTTGTTGTGTGAGTGATGAACTAAGTGTATTTAGCATGTTTGGGTGTTGTTGTAATGTGTAGAAATGAATGGAAATCATGGAAATTGTATGTTGCTGTTGTGGCCGAAAATGGGCTGATTTGGTGAAGGAATGTGGGACTAATGTGATATAATATTTTGGTTGTCGTTGTGAATTCTATGATGTAAAATGAAATTTTAATGATCCAAGTCGAGGTTATAATCGTGTGGGCTGAATTGGACGACAATGTGATATTAATATGGTTTCTTGAATTTACAAAAATGAAGTTGTTAACGAATGGATTGTTGACATAGTTTATGAATTTTGAAGAAAGAATTGTGTTGGTGATGTTCTTGTTGAATTGGAATGATTTCGGGTAATGTTGTGCATTGGATTGGTTGTTTGGAATATTATGCGGGTTGTTGGAAATGTTCTTGAATCGTGTTTGAAAGGCTTTGGATTGTTATTTGAATATGCGATCGTTGATATTAGTTTGGATATATGTAGTTGAATCGAATATAAATGAATGTCGTCGCATTATGTGAAAGAAGGTTATTAATGTTAGAATGCGTTTTGAATTAATGGTTGATGTTTGTTGATGGATGGATTTGGCCGAGTTAAATTTCTGGGATGTCCAATTTATAAGGGAAATGCTGCCCAAATTTCTGTAGAAAAAGTAATGGCTTGGAATTGGATTCTTCGATGTTTGTGACTAATATTCGATATCCATTGACGTTGTGTAGACCTTGGAGAGTCGAGACTCGAGTTGGATTATCTTAGGAAGCGATCGAGGTATGTAAGCTTAACTCTTCTTTCTTTGGCATGTCTTAGTGAAAAGTAAGTTATGACACGTACCCCGAGGTAATTCTACTCTTGCGGTCCGAGCATGTTTATGATCCATATTTGTTTCTTGATATTCACATTCTTAATGTAGTCAAATTATGGCCTTTATGTTTTTCGCATGAATGGATTTCAAAGATTGCATAAAAGTTTGTTTTCAAAAAGAGTTTGTTTCCTAGACGATTCCGAAACTACGAACGTCCGTAACTTTCGCAGAAAGGCTCGGATCGCTTCGATTTGTTCGTAGAATGTTCTAAGGTCAATAAAGTTTGTAACCTTCCGAGGCGAACTCGGATTGGTTTGACGTATGACTATGATCCCTATGGCTCGACTATGACTATGACCCTTATGGATTTGTAAATACGTGTAATGTATGTTATGTTTCCGAAAGACATTCGATATAACCATTGTCCGACTTTCAAATGACATTCCGTTTGGACTACTTCATCGAGTCTTGGAAATGTTTTATTTGCATTTGGTTTCTCACTACTCTGCTCGTGCAAGCTCAATATGTCTTTCACCGAGTCCCGGCCGGCACGCATTAGTGCAACTTCTCCGCATTATTCACCGAGTCCCTCACTAGAGGGCCGGGTATATATATATATATATATATATATATGATATGATGATGTGATGAGACGGGGATGGCGGCCGGTGATGGCATACCGAGTCCCTTGCTAGCGGGGCCGGGACACGTTATTCACCGAGTCCCTCACTGTAGGCCGGCACGTGTGTATATATATATATATCCGCATGCATACATGATTATGATATGATTTTACTCACCGAGTCCCTCACTAAGGGCCGGGTACGGGATATATATATGATGACATAATGATGATATGATATGATTTTACGAGTCCCTTGTAGGTTGCTATATGTATACATGATGATTAATGATTTTGATATGTGATAAATCTTTTTGAAGGCAAATCTTATGATTTTCTATACTCTTTACTTCGAGTATGATCCCGCTTATCGTATTTCATGCTTTACATACTCGCACATATTCCGTGACCCCCTTTCTTCGGGGCTGCGTTTCATGCCGCGTGTGTACACCCGTAGATGAGCCGAAGATATTATTAGAAGATGTTCCAATGGGGATTGGCGAGCTCCAGCCTTGTCTTGGAGTGCCGCCGAGTCAAAGCATTATGTTATGGTATCATGTTGTTCTATGTTAGAGACTTTGCGACAAAGTTGTCGTGGGTATAAGATGTCGGTTATGTAGGCGGCTATGTAAGCCGATGTGTTATTACGCATTGTATTATAAGTTTATATGTTTTTATATGATCATTTTTTGATTCAAGAAAGGTAAAAAGTATATTATTTTTCGAAAGATTTTTGTTATGTATTTGTGTCATGATTTGAGAGCCGCGTGATTATGAGTCTTATGTGAGTCGGGGGTTCGGTCGGCCCTAAATAAGGTTGGGTGCCCATCACGCCCTAACAAAAATTGTGGTGTGACAAATTGGTATCGCAGCGGTTCGTCCTAGAGGTTGTCTCTCGCAAAGTCGTGTCCGGTAGAGTCCCGTTTATGGTGTGAAGTGCGCCACATTTATAAACGGAGGCTACGGGGCATCTAGGATGGTTACTCTTCTTTGACATCTTAGATCGTGCCGTAGAGCCAAGTTATAGGAAATGAGATTCCCGACCCTGACCTTTGACTTCAACAGGGAAATGGTACCGACGGAAGAAAGCGACTAGCGACATTGGAAGCTACGAAGTACGCAGGTAAGCAAAGGTATGCAAGATACATGTCGGTAAGATATTAAGGTACGATTGAAATACAAGTTGAAGATTAAAAGGGAAAGTAAACAAGAAAGTGTGACAAAAGCCGATCGAGTTGGGCATACAAGGTATGTTTATTATTTTTGTACCGTCGATGATGTTGGGAGCCCCGTGAGGCCGTGATATGATGTGATATGCATATATATATGTTGGCCCCGTGAGGCATTGTTGGTATTTCCGTGTACGTATTTTGAGATAGTGGGCCGCATAGAGGAAACTCGCCGAAATTTTTCTCGGAAATAAAGGAAAATAAGATATAAGTTTGTAATATGTCTTGGAAAGTCGTGCCAATAACAATGACAAAATTTGACTAAGTTACGAGTATGGTCGACCCCGAGAAAAGAAAAAAACGGTGCCGGTACGAATGAATAGATTAGAAGGTCGATAGCGATAAGGATAAAGGGATTTGGAAAGAGTAAAAGGTTAAGAGATGAATAAGATACGAATACGATATAACCTGTGAATATAACGAGGATTGTTATGAAAATAAGTAAAGCCCAGTGAGAAGGTGGACAAAGTTATGATATGATCTACGTAGCTAGAATATAAAAGTAAGGTAATAGTAAAAGTGATTAGAGCGATAAGAGACTTATCAAGTTTTGTAAAGAGGTTTGGAATGTTATCGATAAGACAAAGGAAATGATAAGGGTAGCGTAAGAAAAGAAAGGGTAATCGGGAAGGAGAGAAATAGGAAGAGAGCGAGACAACGAGATAATAGTAGATTATGACATGTGTAGCTAAGGACACGAGTACTATAAGGACGGGAATGTGAAAGACTCGGAAATAGAAAGACGAGAACGGGTAAAATGAGAACAGAAATCCAAAGGCAAGTAATCAAGCATCTATAAGTAACGACGATCAAAGCGATTCGTCGTTATCGGGGACCTGAAAGTTCGTGACGAAAAGTAATCACATCCAGAGAAAGGCGAATATTGAGGACCAAAGGAGGGCAAAGAAATTGTGAATTGTAAGAAACCCTTCTAATTCGGAGGGTGTGTTTTGAAATCCGTTAAGACTTCAATTTACTCTAAAATACGTGACAAAGGTGATGCGGTGGTGGACGCAGCTATACGAGTGTTAACGTGTCGTATTCCGCCGCAGTTCTAAAGTTAAGCGTGTCAAGGGTGAGAGAAATTTCGTGATGGGTGACCCCCGGGAAGTTTTCCGAAGTTCTACAAATTCGACGCAAGAAGTAAATGAGGAGTTAGAGTGACTAAGGACAAATTTGAGTCTAAGAAAGGAGCAAACCTCTAAAAGGTCGCGCGAGACGAGGCGAATTAGACCGATAAAGAGGAAGAAAGTGCACATCACAGCCTCTAGAATTAGGGTGAGTCGGAATAGTGTATGGAGATATCTTGTAAGCAAGATAGTGGACTATATGTGTACATAGGTACGCACGGGATATTCCGTACATGGTTAGATCGACGGATATATGTATTCCTAATCAACGTGGCGGTATATGGAGGGCATTAATCGGACAGAGTAACGAGGTTCAAGTGGAAAAATATATAAAGAGTGCAAATGTTACAAGGCAAGCTGATGTTGTTTTCACTATAAGATAAGCTTAGAAAGTGTTAATACAATGATATTTGGAAAGGAAAGAAAGCGAGTAATGAACGGCAGGAATTAAAATGTTAGGATAAAAGTACCGCCTAATTAGGGATTGGAATACGGATTTAGGGCAAAGTAAAGTTGGACGATAGTATAAGTACACCCCAAAAGGGGGGAAGCGAGGGGAGAGAGATACAAGTGTAAGATGAAGACAATCGACACTACAATGTCCTCGGATACGAATGCGTTGGGCCGCAGGTAAAGTTTTTTTTTGAAGACAAGCTAGAGAAATCGAAAAGCCGGCGTAAAAGCATAGAGTTAGGGCAATAATCGAGATGGCGCCGAGAATTAATTGCTAAGTATCCGGAGTAACATATATTAGGAAATGGAGACTTAAAGAGTGGATACGATAAAGGAAAGTAACGAGTAGCTTACGGAGACATTGTGAAAAAGGTAGTACGGTATACGGGATCGAGAGGTTGAGAGGTAGGCGTAATAGAGTGGTTGCTAACGTAGAAAATTTCCTATGGTAGAAAGTAAGAAAAGCGAGCTAAAAGAAGTATGATAAGGTAGAACTCGTGACTAAGAAAATGCGGGCACGGGATGTTACTTATGAATATTTATACACCGGAATAGTAAACGAGAGAGGTTTAGGGAAAACAAATACGGTGATAATAACTTTAGCGTGATTAAGATTAAATTTGAGATAAATTACCGAGGTGGAACTAGTAGAGAACGAACAAGACATGCATGGTTGAACCAAAAATGTATTCCGATACACGAGGAGAGACCAAATAAGTGCTTAACGAGAAAAGCTTTGAGGTCGGTAATAACAATACGGTGATAATACCTTCGGTCGAAAGTTGAGAGCAAAAATGTTAAGACGGTTTGAGATAAATTACCGAGACAATGTGTTGAAAATGTAACAAGATGAGTAAAGAAAGATTGTAAACGCTTACGTGGATGAACCAAAAAAAGGGTGAATGTATTCCAACCTCTGGTTAGCCGATAGTGATTAGGTGAGAAGAGAGGCAAAGATAAAGTAAAGTATACACTTAGAATTCTAGACGGGCGAACGGGTATGCCGTTAAGGCATCCGTGAACGAATGACAATAGGAAGGAAATGACTTACGATTACATGGTTCGGGGAGGAAATGATAAGATATTGAAATATGATTGAAGGAGGTAAATGAGATTACAAGAAGAAAAGTGATTGGTGGTAGTGAGGTAAAAAGGAAACCCCCCTCCGAGATCCTTAAGACCCTATACGACTTAGTTGAACATTCGAGGACGAATGTTCTAAAGGGGGAAAGATGTTATATCTCGCATTTTGTACGACGGAATATTTTTTTTAAGTTGGTTGGGATGAGTTAAGAATAAGACTATTTTCCGACTTTGTTTTAACGCATAAGTACTTATGAATTTGGTTGGATGGAAAGTTAGACATTTCATGAAAATTTGGGGCCAAAAGTGAAGTGTTGGAATTTAAATTCATCAAAAGAAATAATAACCATGTGGCCATGCACATGACTTGTGGGCCATAGGCCACATATATGAAGAATATGTGTAGTATTGGAAGACTTATTAAGTCATCTTCCTTATTCTCATCTCTTGGAAATTTCTAGAAAATTGGAGAAAAAGAAAAAAAAAAAAAGAAAGAAAAGGGAGTGCACATGACCGGCCATGTGGACTCATTTACATATATATATATATATATGATTAAGCCATGGAAAGGAAGACAATTCATCATTTTGCCAAGTCTAAAATTTTCAAGAAACAAAAAAAAAAAAAAAAGAGAAGGAGAAAAACGGCCAAGGGCTGGCCGAAAGTTGCCCTTCAATATTGATCATGAAAAATTCCTTTCTTCTAGTTTTTCTACTAATTGGAAGGCCCTCACAACGTGGAGTAGTTGTTGGAGAGAGAAAACCATTCGTTTTGCTATGTAGAACTCTAGCCGAGAAAGAAGTGGGATGGAAGAGGTAAGACTCAATCTTTATTCTCATATGTTATGCATGGTTTGTGGATGTTGTGGAGTATAGAAATGAATGTAGTTCATGAAAATATGGATGTTGAAGCATAGCCGTGCATGTGTGGTGTGTGGGCCGTGTGTGTGTGTTGTTGTGTAGGAGTGATGAACTAAGTGTATTTAGCATGTTTGGGTGTTGTTGTAATGTGTAGAAATGAATGGAAATCATGGAAATTGTATGTTGTTGTTGTGGCCGAAAATGGCCGATTTGCGAAGGAATGTGGGACTAATGTGATATAGTATTTTGGTTGTCGTCGTTGTGAATTCTATGATGTAAAATGAAATTTTAATGATCCAAGTTGAGGTTATAATCATGTGGGCTGAATTGGACGATAATGTGATATTAATATGGTTTCTTGAATTTACAAAAATGAAGTTGTTAACGAATGGATTGTTGACATAGTTTATGAATTTGGAAGAAAGAATTGTGTCAAGGTAATGTTCTTGTTGAATTGGAATGATTTCGGGTAATGTTGTGCATTGGATTGGTTGTTGGGAATATTATGCGGGTTGTTGGAAATGTTCTTGAATCGTGTTTGAAAGGCTTTGGATTGTTATTTGAATATGCGATCGTTGATATTAGTTTGGATATATGTAGTTGAATCGAATATAAATGAATGTCGTCGCATTATGTGAAAGAAGGTTATTAATGTTAGAATGCGTTTTGAATTAATGGTTGATGTTTGTTGATGGATTTGGCCGAGTTAAATTCTCGGGGATGTCCAATTTATAGGGGAAATGCTGCCCAAATTTCTGTAGAAAAAGTAATGGCTTGGAATTGGATTCTTCGATGTTTGTGACTAATATTCGATATCCATTGACGTTGTGTAGACCTTGGAGAGTCGAGACTCGAGTTGGATTAGCTTAGGAAGCGATCGAGGTATGTAAGCTTAACTCTTCTTTCTTTGGCATGTCTTAGTGAAAAGTAAGCCATGACACGTACCCCGAGGTAATTCTACTCTTTGCGGTCCGAGCATGTTTATGATCCATATTTGTTTCGATATTCACATTCTTAATGTAGTCAAATTATGGCCTTTATGTTTTTCGCATGAATGGATTTCAAAGATTGCATAAAAGTTTGTTTTCAAAAAGAGTTTGTTTCCTAGACGATTCCGAAACTACGAACGTCCGTAACTTTCGCAGAAAGGCTCGGATCGCTTCGATTTGTTCGTAGAATGTTCTAAGGTGAATAAAGTTTGTAACCTTCCGAGGCGAACTCGGATTGGTTTGACGTATGACTATGATCCCTATGGTTCGACTATGACTATGACCCTTATGGATTTGTAAATACGTGTAATGTATGTTATGTTTCCGAAAGATATTCGATATAACCATTGTCCGACTTTCAAATGACATTCCGTTTGGACTACTTCATTGAGTCTTGGAAATGTTTTATTTGCATTTGGTTTCTCACTACTCGCCGTGCAAGCTCAATATGTCTTTCACCGAGTCCCGGGCCGGCACGCATTCGTGCAACCTCTCTCGCATTATTCACCGAGTCCCTCACTAGAGGGTAGGGTACACTATATATATATATATATATATATATATATATATATATATATATATATATATATATATATATATGTGATGATGACACGAGATTCACCGAGTCCCTGGCGGCTGTAGGATGGCATACCGAGTCCCTATGCTAGCGGGGCTGGGACACGATTATTCACCGAGTCCCTCACTGTAGGGTCCGGTACGGTATATATATGTATATATATGCATGCATACATGATTATGATATGGTTTTACTCACCGAGTCCCTCACTAGAGGGCCGGACACGATATATATGTATGATGATATGATGATATGATTATATGATTTTATTACCGATATGCATATGCATGAAATCTTTTCAAAAGGCAAGTCTTATGATTCTCCGTATTCTTTACTTCGCATGATCCCGCTTCGTATTTCATGCTTTACATACTTAGTACATATTCCGTACCGACCCCTTTCTTTCGGGGGGTCGCGTTTCATGCCGCGTTGTACACACCTGTGTGAGTCGAAGATATTAGTAGAAGATGTTCCACGGGATTGGCGAGCTCCAGCTTCCTTCTCGAGTGCCGCCGAGTCAAGCATTATGTTATAGTATCATGTTCTATGTTAGAGACTTGCAGATAGTGTCGTGGGTGAGATGTCGATTATGTAAGCGGCTATGTAAGACGATGTGTTATTATGCATTGTATTATAAGTCTATATGTTTTTATATGTTGCATATATTCTTTGATTCAAGAAAGGCAAAAAGCATGTTATTTTTCGAAAGATTTTTGTTATGTATTTGTGTCATGATTTGAGAGTCAATGATTACAGTCTTATGTGAGTCAGTTCGCTCGGCCGCTAAATAAGTCGGGTGCTCCATCACGCCCTACCAGAAATTAGTGGGTGCTGAGATCGTGTACGCGCAATCTCCAATCTGGCCGGGCCGAATAACTCCATGACCCATAGGCTGTAACAACTCCATGACCCGTAGGCCAGGCGTATACTTATAATGATAACTCGAAGGCAACATAATAGCCTATAAACAACATATACACTAATTATGCCTCCTGATATTCAATCATCTTATATAACTCAACTATTCTTATACTAGCTTTTAACTGGAGAGGAGTACTACACTAGGGTTATGGTAACCAAAGAATAAGCTTCGTGAATAGCACATCTTTGTGCGAATAGTCAAAGAGGTCTCAATAGTAGGAATCTTAAGAAATGGAATCATCATCATTATTACCACCACAGAAACATCTATCTTTAGCATCACAAGAACATTGAGAATCATGAACTTCGAGCTTTTTGGAAATATGGATATTATGGAATCCATGTGTCACACCCTTAATCCGATAAGGTGTGATTTTTACCGACCCTTACCTAGGGCCGGAGCGAACCCGCAAACCTTCGTAATACACATAATCACACTGGCCCACAAAACGTGTCAAAATCGTGTAGGAAAATTTTCAAAGAACATCATACTTTTCGTCTTTTTCAAATCAAATAAAAATCTATAGTCATAGCGAACGTAACATAATGCGTATTGGAATTCGCTTACATAGCCGATTACAAAACAAATGCAAATAATGCATAGTAATACATCGCTTACGTGTTCCGCTCACAAAATCGACATATCACACACACGACGACCTGTCACCGTAAAGTCTCTACCAACATCTCGTATACCACACAAAGCACCTCGTACTCGGCAGCACCTGGAGAAATGGAGCTCTCGCCAATCCCGCCGGGAACATCTCCTGCTAACATCATTCACTCATCCGTGGGTACCGCGCGCACGAAACGCAGCCCCGAAGAAAAGGGGGGCCGCACGGATTATGTACCGAGTATGCAAAGCAAGAAAACAAGAAAAGCGAAATCATAACCGAAGTCAGGAGTATAGAAAGTGAGCATAATAACCCGAATACCAAAGTACTTACATCTGACATACAAATCACACGTAAGGGGTTCAGAAGACAAATAGGATAATTAGAATGTCAAAATGCTTCGCTTTCCTTTGAAAAACATTTTTGTCTCGTATATACGGAAAATCAAAACAGGTCTATATGAGTCGACATTAACCGAATGCCGCGAACGTACGCCCCGATCCATAAGTAGTATAATAATACCGAGGAACGTATTGCCCGATCCATATATAACATAATAATGCCGAGAACGTACGGGTTCGATCCATATATAACATAATAATCATATATCACATCATATCATCGTATATCATATCATATCGTATTATCATATCATCAAATCATCGCATACCATATCACATAACACATACGGTCCACAACGGGACCCGCGCGGACGCAACATGGTCGCCCCTCCCGTTCCGGCGCCACAACACATCATACTCCGTAAGATTTCATGTCTCCGAAACCCGACATACCGCGGTCAAAAGTCCAGCCGATCAATGTCACAAATTTCGGCAAAATGTCCACGGCAATATCACATATACATACCGCCATTAAAAGTCCAACGTCAATATCGTATATCACATCATACTTCGGAATCACATCATACTCGATTGCGCACGATAATAACCGCCCCGGATCCGGTGAAGGATGAATACAACGCACGAGCAGAATCGTAAGTAGCCATATGCATACAAATCTTTATTACACACTCAATGTAATAACCGAAGCGAACTATTATTTCAAAACCAAGACAATAGTCAAATCGATTTTCTTCCGAACATCACCGGAACATATCGAACCGAACTTCTCGTAAAACCATAGTCACGTATCAAAATCATAGGTATAGAAATCCTCATTTTTGACTTAACAAATAAGTATATAGTCATATCTTGGGTCGAAAAATAGTCATATCAAATTCTTTCAAAAGCCATCGAACCATACAAAAGGAAGATCGCGAGACCCACTTGACGAGCGTCAACCCAATCCGGCCCGCCACGAAAAGCATAGTCATCATATGTTATCAAATCATTATTACAAACTCAAAAGATAAGTAAACGGATCGTACTTGGAATCTAATAGTAGTCATGTCATATCCTTTCAAAAATCGTCAAAAGTACATCGAAAAAAGTCGCGAGGTTCACTTGAGCAGCGCCGGGACCAAGTCGGGCCCGCCTGAAAATTAAGGTCATTACTCGTCACGACATCATTTGTAAAGATATCAAAGCGATCCGAGTCCTTCTTTGAAAGTTACGGCGTTCGTAGTTTTAATCATTTAGGAACAAAACTCTTTAAAAAACCAAACTTTATGCAACTTTTGAAACTTAGTCATACAAAAGACGTATAAACCATAGCTTGACCATATAAGGATGCCAACATCAAAAGCAAATACGACTCATAAACGTGCGGATTTTTAGGAATAGAATTACCCCAAGCTCATAACATATCACAACCTAGCCATATCTAAGACATGCCAAAAGAAGGAAAAGGTAAGCTTTACATACCTTGATTGCTTCCTAAGCTAATCCAAACTCAAGTCTCGCTTCTCAAAAAATCTACAACACGTCATTAGACACCAAACAATAAATCATAGGCACTTTTAATCCCATTTTAAGCTCGCACTTTATTTACAAAAATTTGGGCAGATTTCCCCGTAAATTCAACACCCCGAGAATTCAACTCAAATTTCCAAATATCCAACAACAATACCAACAACCACATCAACAATATCCATAAGCAATTCCAAACACATTCTAACATTAATAGCTCCTTTCTACATAATTCGACAACATCCATGCATATTCAATTCAACTTCATACATTCAAACTAATATCAACGATCGCATATTCAAAACTAACCCAAGATCACTTAACAAAATTCAAGAACGCTTCAGACAATTCACAATACATTCAAATCAGCCCATCCACTATATAATGAAACCCGAAACCTCAAATTTCCATAAGAACAACAACAATACATTTCTTTCCACCAAATTCACAAACTATACCAACATTCCATACTTTAACAACATTAACCACAATAATACAAGAACTATATTAAAATTACATTATCTTCTCCAACAACCTACAAACGATTCAACTTCCATTTAAATCATTAAACCATCATTTTCATCACAAATAATCCGCAACACAACATCCCAAACATACTAAAGAGAATTAATTCTTCACTTCTACACAACATAGCATATACACGGCTACAACACAACAATTACAACTTCAACTTGAATCATTCAATACCTTCATCCTCATCACATAATCCATGACAACAAAAACCAAAAATACTAAATAAAATCGGGTCATTCCTTGCAATATAAAACAACCCACTTTCGGCCAAGCATCAACATTCATATTTTCATGAATTTCATTCATTTCGCATACCATAACATGCACAAACCATCCATAACATATTAAAAAGAGGATTAAAACTCACCTTTTCCACTTTGTTCTTCACTTGGTTGTGGTTAGGAATTGCATGAACAAGATTTGCTTGCTCCAACAACCACTTCATGTTGATAAAAAAGACCTTCCAACGAGTTGAAACACATGAAGAAAATAATATTTTTGATGAAGAATTTTGGTCTTGCAATTTTTTTTTCCATGGCCGAACCTCCTTGCTTCTCTCCAAGGTTCTGAAATTTCCTAAGTTGGACGACGAAGATGACTTAATAAGTCATCTTATGCTACCTATATACTTCTTCATCCACACGGCCCTATGGCCCACACCACACACATGGCCACATATATAATAATTTCATGAAATAATCAAGTCTCCAAAATTTCACTTTTAGCCCTTAATTTTCATGAATTTCTCAACTTTCCATAATTCATCACTTTTTGACCCCAAATTTTTTCTTATTCCAATTTTACCCTTCACACTCCACGCCAATGAAAAGATGAATACGCAACTTATGCACTTTTAACAAAATCGGAAGAAATTACAACCTTGTCCTTAACTTATCATGACTAATCTTATCCCAATGTACCAAAATACCGGATATAACACCATGTACGTTACCATACGAAAAAGAATCATGCCTTTAGAAAGAAAATGTTAGCCTAAACATACCCGGAAGCTTAATTCTGACTTTTCCAACTTACTTTCTATCTTGCAATCTACATAAGATCATTCATACTATTGCTAGGCTCATTTATCATACGTTTATCTTAAGCCTCAAATTAAATCCTTTAAAATTTACGAAATTCTAAAAGATCTCCCCCGTTTATATCCCTAGCCCGAAATCACAATACCAACAAAACAACAACTACAACAACTCCAACATCAACAACATCATTATCAATTGCAAAATATTCCATAAAAACATCCCACGCGATGTTTGTTCAATTTCTCAACCAACAACTTTATTATACAACCATTTAGTCACTCTATCTTCGTAAGTAAACCAAAAGTAATATTAATAAGGAGAGATTCATACCTTATTTTTGTTAAAACAGTGATATCTTCAATATCCATCTTGAATCCACCGCAAAACCATAGAATCACATCTATGCGTTATCCAAGCTTTCGTTTAATACTCGCCACTTGAAAATCACTCAAACCCTCAACATTTTATGACATAATTTACCTTTATGTCGTGAGCTTTAAAATCTTATTTTAGGTGAAAAATATGGGTTTTTCCCCTTTATAAGGTTCAAAAGTCCGGTCGGGTCATTGTAGCATTACCGTAGCAAGTCGGTTACTCGTAGACGCGTTTCTCGCTCTATCCCGAATTTGTGACCTATAATGCTTTACTCCGATGCCCTATAGACGAGCGGTTTGTCGGGTTTGAAACTAGACCTCGACGAACTTCATTTTAGGCTTTTGTTTCACTTCAAAACACTTCCTATGCTAAGAGAAATTTTTCCTCAAGTTAGACCAATTTTCACATAAAACTTTACCCATCCTTTCTCCAAAGTCTTACTCACTCCATTTATTCCGCTCATTTCCTTATAAAACCTTCTCGTATACCTTATATACATCCTTCACTCATTAAATATACTTAATAATACTTGTCTTATATTCCAAAGTGGTTTTACTTAACTATAACTCAACGTACTTATGTTTCAAATTTGATAAGTGCTTCTTCGAAGATACGGGTCAGAACATATACCCTAGAGATATACCTCTAAATTTGACCCAAAATTCTATCCAAAAATTCCGCTAACTTTTTCCAAATTTCAAACAAACTTATTTTGTTCAATTTGCTTGCTCCCGAAATCTTTCGAAACTCTCCGTATATAATATTTATCATTAATAATACTTCGATAATGGTCATGTCCTTTGGTTCCAAGGTTTTCCTTCTGCTATGACTTACGAGATAGTAATTCATCCTTTACTTCATTGTTACGTATTTCCTACGGCTTGTACCTTCCAAACATCATGCGACATCTTCGATACTCCATTAATACGCGAAGTACATAGCATGCTCACGCTTCTCCGAAAGTCACGAGGGCGTAACGTCCTTCCCATAGAAACATTCGTGCTCGAATGTTGTAGCTTACGATGCTATCATTAATTTCTTAAAATGGTTGTCCTCCTTTAGTTCTTGATCTCTCTATGCTCTTTATACTATAGGCTCATTGGTCTTCTTATATTCTCCCCAATCCTTGTCGAACTCATTCATTAGTTCCATATCCTCATATATTCTTATATAGCGTACCAGTGGGTCAACTCCATATCTAGCTACCGTCCTAGGACCCGCACATTAAGATGGTCTTAACTTCATGATTTGCTACTTGGCCTCACCGATCCGTGAGAACTCTTAATTGTTGTACTGTTTTGCATTGCTCCTTATTTCTCTTCTAGCAAACAAATTCTCCTGTTCAGATATGGCACCTTTCCTTTCTTGCTTCTCCGTGCTATTTTAGATTATCCGTTTTTGTATTAGTCGACCTTATATACATACCATCTCATCTCCTTTTAATTTCTTAGTCGGACTCCTTAATTCTTTACAATATTATCAAATTTATATTTGAACTCTTTCTCTAATTTCCTCTCTTACCGTATAATTACAAAATAAACTCAGCGAATATGGAACTAAGATAAAAATCCTACTTAATCATAATTTCCTCCCAATACTAGTATGTTTTCTCCTTAAGCCATTGGCTCTCTTATACCGGTGACTAATTGAGACTTAAACTAACCTCCATTCTTCTTTGACTCTTTATCGTCGTCCTTGCACCATTCCGTTAGCCATTTCATCATGACGATTGTTTATATGGTTCTATGTCATATACTCTCACAATTGATATAACCAACAACTTTAAATTTCACGACTTACGAGGTACTCCCTAATCTCAAAGATCGTTATCTTGCTATCCATAGGCACACTATCTTCCTTTCCTTTAAAGATTATTGAACTTCCTATAAGTATTTCACTCTTTTAAAGCTTTCATCTCTTCTAGTGCTGCTGCAAGTTCTTTAGTAATCCCGATTGTCCCTTATACTTATCTCTAGTCACACGCGGCCTTCTCGCTCTTCTTCGCTACCCCTTGGAGTACTTACAAGATATCTAAATGTACTTAAAATTTCTTCTCGCGCGAGTGATTCGAGTTATAGTCCGGAACACAACGTATCGCATTGACGAAACTTATTCTTCTTGATTGCTAAACCTTTATCATCTTGTCATGCCTCCTTTTTCACATTTATCTCATTATATACTTGCATTTAGTCCGCTTATTTTCTTTAG
>NW_026727773.1:0-30144 GCF_029784015.1 Lycium ferocissimum | reverse complement strand
GTTTACATCAATGAAATAATTTTAGAAGGACAAGAAATGGGAGGTTGAATTTCTTGGCTGCTGGCCGAGAGCTCCTCAATGGAGTTTTCAGCTTCTCTTTTTTTTTTGCAAGTGTTGAAATGAGCTAAAGATGACTAGCAAGTCATCTTTTAATCCCCCCTTGAGTTGTACAAAAATATTGGCCCACATTAATGAGTTGGATCACTTAAAAGATGACACAAAATTGTGTGGGCACCACACTCCACTATACACGGCCAACATGGAAAAAGTGGATGATTTTCAACTTCCAATTTTATCACTTTTGGTCCCAAATTTTCCTAATTGTTCCATACCAATAAATTCATGCACAACTTATATCTCAAAATAAAATCAAAGGTCAAGAGTCCCGACCTTGTATCCCGAAATAGTTTTGTCCTTAACTTACCATAATTAATCCGGATTGTTCCAATGTACAAAAATACGGGTTCTAACAAGTAGTTTGGATTGAATCATGTGAATTGATATGTTGTGATTGGAAATACGTTATAAATGACATTTAGAACATGGAATAAGTATTGTATGAGAAAGAACGCGATAGTGAACCTTGATCATGATTATGGAGAATTGAAGTGGAATTGTGAAATGTGAAAAATGCAAGTGAATGATGATTATTGTTTACGATATGGTAATCGTTATTATGAATGTTTGGGAGTTGATATGGAATATGGAGGAAGTAGTATAAACAAAGGAAACGCTGCCCAATTTTCTCTAGCTTTAAGAAGCACGTTCTTATAATGGTGTAGCTAATATCGATACGAATTCTCTTGAAGGTAAAACGTGTGGAATAAAGGAGAACAAGCAAGCCAGAGAATAGTTAAACGACAAAGCTATGTAAGGCTCAACCTTTCTTCTTAAGGCATGAATCCTATGCACGATTTTCCTCCTTCTTCATGAATTTCCTATATCCTGAAAGACTAAGAGCCTGTGTTCACGAACAGTTATATGAGACAAGAAATACGCTATGAGCACGATAATGATAATGATAAGTTTAAGCCTAAAGATCCTAGAGATTACGATATGATGTACCTACGAAGTCAATGATGTTTTCCTCATGTACACTCACCTTAAAATGTAGTCCCTCCAAGGTGAGATATAACGCTTACGATTACTCCATAACGTAATCGGGGGTCCACGACTTTATGTCACCCTGACATAGCTATAGTTGCCCTAAAAGTTCTAATGTATGTCTTGATGATCGATGTATAATGATATTAAATTATGATAGAGCCATGATATACTTGTGAGACGATTAATAATGATGAGTCTATGATATGTATGATGACAAGTGTATGATATGTATGACGATGTGATTCCACCGTGCCTAATTGGCCGGGCATGTCACCGCTAAGGCGGGCTGCTTGAGATTCCACCGTGCCTAATTGGCCGAACATGTCACCGCTACGGCTGGCTGCTATGATTCCACCGCGCCTAGAAGGTCGGACACGATCACCACTAGTGGGCTGCATATGATGGTTACCCGGACGCGGGTTAATGATGATGATGTATGAATGGTATGATGATGTGTACGCTATGGTAATTCATATGATATGCTATGTATGATATGAGTATAAAATATATCTAGTCAAAGGTTATGCCTTCCTCTTATGTTCTATGATTTCTCTATTATGTTCATTCCACCCATGCCTTACATACTCAGTACTATGTTTGTACTAACATCCATTTTCTTTGGACGCTGTGTTCATGCCCACAGGTAGGCAGGGAGACGGTGCAGATCCATAGGAGCTAGTGGCTGATTTGAGAGGACTCCATTTTTCGGAGGTGCCATTGATTATTCTTTTAGTACATATGTATATATTCATATTTTGGGCATGACGGGTTCCTGTCCCGTCCATATGTCTAGTTCTATAGTAGAGGCTCGTAGATATGTATGTGTGGGCGATATGGTCTCACTAGTTCTTATGTATATGTATGTATGTATATATATATATATATATATTATGACGATAGCCTAAAGGGCATATGTTTATAAAGTAAATATGTTTCAAATGTTACTAGTTTTCCATGATTGCGAGCTTATAATATGAATGAGAGTAGATGAGTAACAGGATGAGTAGTGTTCAGGGGTTAGTCCCGGATACCCGTCATGACCCATAGTCGGGTCGTGACAATTAGTCTATCCTGTTTTCCATGTCTCAATGCTCTGCAAGTGTGTTGGGGATCTTACGAGGATTGTTCCAATAGATGATGTTCAAGTGACGGAAAAGCTAGTCTATAAAGAAGTGCCCATTGCCATACTAGACAGGCAAGTACGAAGGCTTCGAAATAAGGAAGTAGCTTCAGTTAAAGTCTTATGGCGAAACAACAACCGAGAAGAAATGACTTGGGAGGCGAAAGAGAAGATGAAGTCCACATATCCGCACTTATTTCAGCCCCCGGAAGAGATCCATGATGAGTCATCGTGATTATGAGGTATGTATGTTTTCTTTTTATGCATATGGGTCGTGTGTGGCCAACTTATATTGCTATTGTGTTGTGGCCCTGTGAGGCAATGTTATTGTGGGTTGTTGTGACAGGATGGTAGTGCCATATTACAGGGAAAACTCTGCTAAAATTTTCGTAGAATTTCCCGAGTGCTTAACATTCGAGGACGAATGTTCCCAAAGGGGGAAAGAATGTTACACCCCGAAAATTTTTGTCAACGTATAGTAAATGGACTAACGAAGGGAACGAGGTATACAATGTTTTGATAAGTAAGAAATAGCATTTGATGACCCTATGTAAGATCTCAAAGACATTCGACGTTAGGCGAGAAAGTTGCCAAGAGAAGGCAAGGCATACGATAAGTATCGGAAAGGATCTACGAGCATTGAATTAATGATAACTTAATGATGTTTTGGAGAAGAGTCATAACGTCCCTTAGATTGTTAATAAAGTATTAAACAAGTGTCAAGAAGATTCCATAAGGATTGGAGATCAAACGAACGACGGAGATCATTTCAAGGAGAAGGAGTTATACGACCGACTTATACAGTCCGTATAACATTATACGGTTCGTATAAGGGTCCGTATAACACCCAGCAGAGATGATGACTGCTTAGTGGTGAACCACAACCACTTATGCAGGCCGTGCAATGTTCCACGGACCGTATAAGTATCCGTGGAAGTCTGACCAATTTGAGTAAGTTCAATTATATAAATGTGATCTCACTTCACTAATTTCATTTCCCACACTTCTTCATCTCTCTCAAGACCTCTAGAAGGTTCTACTTACTTCATCTAAAATAACCCAAGAGAAATGGATGATCAACTTCATCAAACCAACAAAATCAAGTGTATGAAATTCATCAAAGTTCATCTAAGCTAAGAAATTTCTATGGAAGTGAACTAGGGTTTTGGTGCAAGAAGAGTATTGCCACTAAAGGCTTGTTCCTACAATATCTGAAGTAAGTTTTATGGTATTTTCATGATGTTTGAGGTATTGAAAAGTTAAAACACTTGGATTGTAGAAGAATATAGAAAATGGGGTCATAAATGTGAATAGTGTCATTGTTGAAGAAGATTTGGATTGAATCATGACTATTGATATGTTGTGATTGTAAGTAAGTTATGAATGACCTTTAGAACATGGAATAAGCATTATACGTGAGAGAACGTAATAGTGAATTATGACCATGATTATGGGGAAATGGAAGTGAAATTAAGAAAGGTGGATAACGTAGATAAATGATGATTGTTGCCTATAATATTGTGAATGTTATTATGATGTTTGGGAGTTGACATGGAATAGGAGGAAAGTTGTATAAACAAAGGAAATGCTGCCCAATTTCCTCTAGCTTTAGTAAGCACACTTTTATAATCGTTTAGCTAATGTTAATACGAATTCTCTTGAAGGTATAAACGTTGGCATTAAAGGAGAACGAGCAAGCGATAGAATAGTTAAACGAAAAAGGTATGTGAGGCTAGTCCTTTCTTTCTAAGGCATGAATCTTATGGCATGATTTTCCTCCTTCTTCAAGAATTTCCTATATTCCGGAAAGACTAAGAGTCTATGTTCATGAATAGCCATATGAGATAAGAGATACATTATGAGTACGATAATGATGATGATGAGCTTAAGTCTAAAGATTCTAGTGTTCATGATATGATGTTCCTACAAAGCTAATGATATTAACTATGACCCATCGATTTTTCCTTATGTACACTCACCTTAAAACGTTAGTCCCTTCAAGGTGAGAAATAACGATTATGATCATTCAATAACGTAATCGAGGGGTCTACGACCTTATGTCACCCCGACATAGCCATAGTTGTCTTCAAGTTCTGATGTATGTTTTGGTGATAAATGTATAATGATGCTAAGTTATGCTTAATTCACGATATGCCTATGAGATGAATAACAACGATAAGTCTATGATATGCACGATGATATAATTCCACCGCACCTAAATAGCCGGACAAGTCACCACTAAGGCGGGCTGCTTGTGAATCCACCGTGCCTAAATGGCCGGACATGTCACCGCTAAGGCGGGCTGCTTATGATTCCACCGCGCCTAGAAGGACGGACACGATCACCACTAGTGGGCGGCATATGATGGTTACCCAGACGCGGGTTAACGATGATGATGTATGTATGATCCAATGATGTATACACTATGGTAACTCATATGATATGCTTATGTATGATATTTGTACAAAATGTATCCACTTGAAGAGTACGCAGGTTATGTCTTCATCTTATGCCTTATGATTTCCCTATTATGTTCATTTCATTCATGCCTTACATACTCAGTACAATGTTCGTACTGACGTCCGTTTTCTTTGGACGCGTATTCATGCCCACGGAGTGAACGGAGGCGATCCAGACTCGTAGGAGCTATTAGCTGATTTGAGAGCACTCTATTTTTCCGGAGGTGCCATCGATTATTCTTTTAGTGTGTATATATATATATATATATATATTTTTTTTGGGCACGACGGGGTCCTGTCCCATCCATATGTCTAGTACTCTAGTAGAGGCTCGTAGATAGGCATGTGTGGGTAGTATGGTCTCACAGTTTCTCACCATATGTATATTTTATTTTGATAGCCGCAGGGCTTATGTATATAAAGTGAATATGTTTCAAATGAAAATAGTTTTTCTATGATTATGAGTATCAGAAATATGAATGAACGCAGGATGAGTAATAGAATGAGTGGTGCTCAATGGTTTGCCCCGGGTACCCTAGTCGGGTCGTGACACTTATACGGTCTGTATAACATTGTACGGTACGTATAAGTGTCCGTGGTTCACCATCAAGGAAAACATCTTCCTGTTGGGTGTTATACGGACCCTTATACGGACCGTATAAGCTGTCATATAACCCCATTTCTCAGAAATTATTTCCGTCGTTCGTTTGATCTTCAATCCTTATGGAACCTTCTTGACACTTGTTTAACACTTCATTACCAATCTAAGGAGCGTTATAACTCTTCTTTAAGACATCATCAAGTTGACATTAACTCGATACTTTACACATCCTTCTTCAAAATACAACTTGTGCTCGACATTCTTTAACGAACTTTCTTCTCTTACTTCCAACGTCTTTGGAATCTTAATTAAAATCGTTAAATAACCTTTCTTACTTATAGAAACATCGTATACTCCTAAACTTGCGTTAGCCTATTCACTGGGCAACAACATGAAATTTTTCGAGGTATAACATCCTTCCCCCCTTTAAAAACATTCGTCCTCGAATGTTAAGTTCTCGGGAATTCTATGAAAATTTTGCCAGAGCTTCTCCTGTAATATGGCGCTATCACCCTGTCATAACAACCCACAATAAACATGCCTCAAAGGGTCACAACACAATAGCAATATTTTTATGGCCACACACGACCAAAAGCATGAAAAGAAAGCATACATACCTCATAATGTTGATGTTTCATCTTGAATCTCTTTCGGGGGTAGAAACAAGTGCGGGTACTTGGACTTCATATTTTCTTCCGCTTCCCAAATCATTTCTTCTCGATTATTATTCCTCCATAAGACTTTGACTGAAGCTACTTCTTTATTCCTAAGTCTCCATACTTGCCTGTCTAGTATAGTAATAGGTACCTCTTCATAGGCTAGCTTTTCTGTCACTTCAACATCATCTACCGGCATGATCCAAGTAGGATCTCCAACACATTTTCGAAGCATTGAGACGTGAAAAATTGGATGGACTGATTCAAGTTCTGTGGGTAAGTCCAATTCATAAGCTACTTGACCCACCGTGCGGACAATCTTGTAAGGGCCAATGTATCGAGGACTTAATTTTCCTTTCTTATCAAATCTCATCACGCCTTTCATCGGTGATACCTTCAGAAATACCCAATCATCAACTTAAAATTCTAAGTCTCGTCGACGGTTGTCCGCATAGGATTTCTGGCGACTTTGGGCTGTCAACAATCGATCTCGCATAATCTTGACCTTTTCCACTGCTTGTTGATTCAATTCTGGACCTATTAATTGTGTCACCCCGACATCAAACCACCCAATTGGGGATCTACACCTTCTTTCATATAGAGCTTCATATGGGGCCATTTGAATACTGGAATGATAACTGTTGTTGTATGCAAACTCAATAAGAGGTAAGTGGTCAACCCAACTGCCACCGAAATCTAGCACACATACCCGTAACATATCTTCCAAGGTCTGAATAGTGCGTTCGGCTTGCCCGTCAGTTTATGGACGAAATGTTGTGCTAAGGTTTACTTGAGTACCCAAACCTTCTTGAAAAGACTTCCAGAATTTTGCTGTAAATTGTGCCCCTCTGTCCATGATAATAGATATCGGAACACCATGAAGTCTCACAATCTCCTTAAGGTACAACCTTGCATAATCTTCTCGCCAGTATATAGTTCTCGACCGGAAGAAAATGAGCGGCTTTCATGAGTCTGTCCACGATCACCCATATGGAATCATACATGCTTCGAGAACGAGGTAACCCTACAATGAAATCCATGTTTATTGCTTCCCACTTCTAAGTTGGAATTTCCATTGCTTGCAATAATCCTCCTGGCTTTTGATGCTCAATTTTCACTTGTTGACAATTTGGACATTAAGCCACAAATTCTGCTATATCTTTCTTCATTCCATCCCACCAATACATTAGCTTGAGATCATGGTTCATCTTTGTCACTCCGGGGTGAATAGAATACCGAGAATAATGAGCTTCTTCTAGAATTCGATAACGTAATTCCGCAACATTTGGGACACATAGCCTGTCTCGGTATCTAAGAACTCCATCTATAGAAATTTCAAATGGTGACTTTTCTTTCTCATTAAGTGTATCTCGATAATGTCTCAACTGAGTATCTTCATATTGACACTCTTTTACCTCCATGTCTAAGGACGAAACAGTTGGATTATCAATACCAATTCCTGCACTGCCTGAGTCAATTAAGCGAACTTCAAGATTAGCTAGTTGGTGGAGCTCATGGATTAGTTCTTTCTTCTCTAAAGGAACTTCACATAAACTACCTATTGATTTATGGCTAAGTGTATCAGCCACTACATTCGACTTTCCGGGATAGTATAGAATACTCACATCATAATCTTTCAGTAGCTCTAACCACCGCCTCTATCGTAGATTTAACTCCTTCTGCTTAAAAATATATTGGAGACTCTTCTGATCTGTATAGATATCAACATGTACACTATACAAGTAGTGTCTCCGCATCTTTAGTGCGTGGATAACCGCAACCAACTCAAGGTCATGGGTTGGATAATTCTTCTTGTGTTTCCGCAACTTCCTTGAAGCATAGGCAATGACTTTACCGTGTTACATCAATACACATCGTAACCTAATGCCAGAGGCATCACAATATACAACATAACCATCTGGCCCTTCTGGAAGTGTCAAGACTGGGGCCGAAGTCAGTCTGTCCTTCAATTCTTGGAAACTGTGTTCACAAGCATCAGTCCATTGAAATTTCGCTAATTTCTGAGTTAGCTTTGTCAATGGTGCTGAAATGGAGGAAAACCCTTCCACAAATCTTCTATAGTAACCTGCCAATCCCAGGAAACTACAAACTTCTATAGGTGTTGTGGGCCTTGGCCAAGTCTTCACAGCATCAATTTTTTGAGTATCAACTCGAATGCCACCAGCTGAAATAACATGGCCCAGAAAAGTCACAGAATTCAACCAAAATTCGCATTTTGAAAATTTTGCATGCAATTCATGAGTACGAAGAATCCCAAGGACAATGCGTAAATGGTCTCGCATGCTCGGATTCGTTCCAGAATATACCAATATTGTCAATAAACATGATCACGAACAGATCTAAGAGTGGCCTGAATACATTATTCATCAAATTCATAAACACCGCCGGAGCATTTGTCAACCCAAATGACATTACTCGAAATTCATAATGGCCATATCTTGTTCTGAAGGCTGTTTTGGGAATATCTTCTTCTCTAACTCTCACTTGGTGATAACCTGACGTCAGGTCTATTTTGGAAAACCACTTGGCACACTGTAATTGGTCAAACAAATCATCGATTCTTGGTAGCGGATATTTATTCTTTATCGTCACCTTATTCAGATGCCTATAATCAATACACATCCGTAGGGAGCCATATTTCTTTCTCACAAATAGGACAGGTGTTCCCCATGGTGATGAAATGGGCCTAATAAACCCTTTTTCAAGAAAATCCTTCAGTTGTGCTTTTAGTTCTTTCAACTCAGCGGGAGCCATTCGGTAAGGAGGAATAGAAATAGGCTTGGTGTCTGGTAGTACATCAATAGCAAAATCAATCTCTCTTTCCGGAGGAAGGCTTGACAGTTCATCTGGAAATACATTCGAAAATTCATTCACTACCGGGCCGGATTGAAAAGTCAGCGGCTTTACTTCGGTGTCACGAACTCGGACTAGGTGATAAATATAGCCTTTAGCAATCATCTTCCTCGCCTTAAGGTAGGAAATAAACCTACCTCTAGGAGACGCTGTATTACCTTTCCATTCAAGCACGGACTCTCCTGGAAACTGAAATTGAACTACTTTCATTCGGCAATCAACATTGGCATAACAAGAGGCCAACCAATCCATACCTATAATCATATCAAAATCTAGCATTTCCAGCTCAACTAGGTCAACTTTAGTCTGACCATCACATACCACAATTATACAATTCTTATATACTTATCTAGCTATCACGGGATCACCAACCGGGATAGATACCTAAAAAGGTTTAATTGGCTCTGGTCTCACCCCAATACGACCAGCAATATTATGAGTAATGTAAGATAGCGTAGAACCCGGATCTATCAATGCATAAATCTCATGAGAGAATATAGATAGTATACCTGTAACCACATTCGGGGAGGACTCGAGGTCTTGTTGTCCGGCTAAAGCATAGATACGGGGCTGGGTGCCACTTGAACTCGGACGCCCTCCTGCCTCTACCTCGGCCGCGCCGGGATGCGGGGCACCGCCGCATCGGGCGCACAGAAGAAGAACCAGTTGCTAATCCTGTGGGCTGAACCCCAACTCTACCACTCATCGAGGGGCAATCTCGCATCATATGTCCAACCTGGCCACAGGCATAACAAGCATCTAAACCTCGGCGACACTGACCAGAATGCAACTTACTGCACTGGCTACATCGCGGTGCTGGTGGCCTTCGCTGGCTAAAATCACCCCAAACTGAGAACTTGAGGCTCTCGAACTCTGACCCCGTCCTGAATGAATGGAGCGATCAAATCTCCTTCCGAAAAACGAGAGGGGTGCACCACGGCCGACCGCCCGAATATCCGGAATGTGATCGCTCGATCCCCCTCTATAGTCACTACCGGTACCCATAGATCTGGCCCTCTTACTCTGCCTTCTATCAATATCACGCTCACCCCGTTGCGAATGTTGCTACTCTTCTAAATTCTGGGCGTGGACCTGAATACGGGAAATATCCATCCCCTCCTATAATGAAGCTATCAACCAATCATTGAACAAATGTGGCCCTAGGCCTCTCACGAACCTATGCACTCTATCTCCCATATCGGCCACCATGGTCGGAGTATATCTAGCCAATGAGTTAAAGTGAAGGCTATACTCCCGGGTACTCATATTTCCTTACTTCAAATTTAAGAATTTATCCGCTCTAGCCCGATAAACCTCGGGTGGCAAATAGTGGCGGATGAAGGTATCTAAAAATTCTTGCTAAATCGGGGGAGGTACATTTTCTATTCTTGAAGATATCCAATTATTATACCAAAGAACCGCCACGTCCCGGAGTCTATAAGATGCCAACTCCACAGATTCAGTTTCAGAAGCATGAATAATTTTCAACGTTCTCAACATCTCATCAATAAAACCTTGCGGGTCTTCATCTGGCTTTGACCCGAAAAATTCTGAAGGGTTTAAACTCATGAAATCCCGAGCTCAAGTGCTAGTTGCCCTGTCACCTGAACTCGCACTCTACCGCTGTGCCTGAGCGGCAACTAACTGTGTCAATAGATGAATAGCATCTGTCATTTGTTGACTTGAAGCAGCCGGTGGAGGGACTGGAGGCATAGGAGCTGGAATTGAAGCCCCCTCTTGTTCTTCTATAATAGGTGGAGTGTGAGAGGTGTTTGATGGAGCCTCATTATGTGATTCACCTTCCTCTACATTAGTTGGCAGCTCCCTTTCTATCCGTCTTTCTATCGTAGCCTTGCCCTTCGATGCGGCTGCAGCTTTTCCCTTTGGCGGCATCACTGAAATCATAACGTACAATTAGGGAGAAGAAAATCTTATAACGTGGCTCTATCGCACGATCTAGTAAGGAGAAGAATGGTCATTTTTCCTAAATGCCTTGTAGCCTCCTATTTATAGATGTGGCGCGCAACACACCATAAACAAGACTCTACTAGACACGGCTCGTAGACACTTCCTAGGACTGAACTGCTCTGATACCACTTTTGTCACGACCCGACGAGGGGCCATGACGGGTACCCGGAGCTAACTACTGAGCACCACTCATTCTAATACTCATCAAACTTATCCTTCATACATTTATTGTCCTCACACATCTAATCACAAGCAAAACCATTTTTCAATTTCAAGCATATCTTTCTTTATATACATAAGCCCTTCGGCTATGAAAATAATATATATACAATAAGGGAAATCATGAGACCATATCACCCACACATACGTATCTACGAGCCTCTATTAGATTACTAGACATAAGGAAGGGACAGGACCCCGCCGTGCCCAAATATGTACATAAAATAATAAATCAAATAGCACCTCCGGAATAACGGAGTGCTTTCGTAAATCTTCTAGTCAGCTCCTATGAATCTGGGTCACCTCCCTGTCTACCTGTAGGCATGAACACAGCGTCCAAAGAAAATGACGTCAGTACGAATATTATACTGAGTATGTAAGGCATATATATCAATAAATAAGGAGACATCAAATGGAGAACAACCTGTAACTGACTATCACATAAAAAGGAAAGAATGCATGCTAACTTACTTCATAAACATCATCAAGTCATGTATGCATATACATATATAAGCTGCCCGACTATATAGGTACGGTGTGATAATCATTAGCCCGCGTCTGGGATATCCATCTCATGCCGCCCACTAGTGGTGTCTGCCCATGCCATCTGGACATGGTGTATACGCTGCCCACCTTAGCGGTGCCTGCCCGGCCATATAGGCATGGTGTAATATCATCATCATGTACTCATCATAATGCATGCATAGGAACTCAAAGATAACTATACTTTATCGGGGTGACATAAGGTCATGAACCCCCGATTCCATTATGGAGTTTGATAAGCATTCAGCCTTACCTTGAAGGAATTAGCATATAAGGTGAGTGTAGCACAAAGAATGGCATCAATTAATCATAATTAGGATCATTAGCTTTGTAGAAGCATCATATCATGAACTTTAGAATCTTTAGACTTAAGCTCATCATCATCATTATCATACTCATAATGTATCTCTTATCTTTATCTCATATGAGGCTCTTCATGAACATAGACTCATAATTTCCGAAATGTAAGAAGGTCATGGAGAATAAGGGAAAATCATGTCATAAGATTCATGCCTTAGAAAGGAAGGGACTAGCCTCACATACCTTTTCATTTAGCTACTCTATCACTTGAACGTTCCTCTCCAATATTCACGTTTCTACCTTAAAGAGAGTTCATACTAATATTAGATAATCGATAACGTAAACACACTTGAACTAAAGCGAGAGAAAATTGGGCAGCATCTCCTTTGTTTATTCAACTTTCTCCATATCATATATCAAATCCCAATCGTCAATGATAACATTCATAATATCTTAATCAATAACTTTTGTCAAGTTTATCATTATCCAACTCCCAAGTTCATCATTATCCAACTCCCACAACTGCATCTCAAGGTCATCCATAATCATGATCATAATACAACATTACATTCATCCTCGTCTAATGTTTCTCCTATGTTCTTAACATCATTCATAACATAATTATAATCACAACATATCAAGAATCGTGATTCATATTAATCTACTACTCAACAATGTCACTATTCTCATGTTTGTAACCCATTTTCTACTTCCTTCCATAATCCAAGTCTTTCAACCTCTCAATACTTTAAACAACATGGACTAATCATAAAAATTACCTTTGATTGAGTAGGAATGAGTTTTGGATAGCAATACTCCACTTGAGGAAAACCCTAGTTCCATTTCCAAAGGGATTTCTTGCCTTGGATGAACCTAGTGAGCTTCTTGCACTTGATTCACTTGAATATATGATATGAACCTTTGATTTCCTTTGTATTCTTGAAGATGAAATGTGTAGAACCCTCTAGAAGTCTTGAGAGAGATGGAGAAGTGGAAAGAATGAGAAAATAAGAGTGGGAACATATATTTATACTTGCAACTTATTCAGCCCGTCGGGTATTATATAGACCACTTATATGGTCCGTAAAACATTGTACGGTCTGTATAAGTGTCCGTGGTTCACCATCAGGGAAAACATCTTCCTGTTGGTTGTTATACGGACCCTTATACGGACCGTATAAGCGGTCGTATAACCCCATTTCTCAGAAATTATTTCCATCGTTTGTTTGATCTCCAATCCTTATGGAACCTTCTTGACACTTGTTTAACACTTCATTACCAATCTAAGGACTGGTATAACTCTTCTTTAAGACATCATCATCTAGACATTAACTCGATACTTTACACATCCTTCTTCAAAATACAACTTATGCTCGACATTCTTTTGCGAACTTTGTTCTCTTACTTCAAACGTCTTTGGAATCTTTATTAAAATTGTTAAATAACCTTTCTTACTTATAGAAACATCGTATACTCCTTACCCTGCGTTAGCCTATTCACTAGGCAACGACATGAAATTTTCCGAGGTGTAACAAGTTCCTCCCTTTTTGGGCTTAATGGCATAAAAAAGTTCTATGTTTCACACTTTCAACCGAAATTTCTGACTAACTCCTCTAGGTCCGATTCCATTTCCTCCAAAAATGTAGACATCCTAAAAAAATATACGAAGGATTTGTTTTCCAACTTCCCAACATTCTCTCCTTGAGTTTCCCCGGCTCCTTGGGAACGAACTTTCCGCCAATCCATTAACTCAAAAGGCCATCTTTGATCTTGGCTCAAAATTGATGAATTTTTTTTCGAGGTCCGTTTTCGGCGAAGTGAGACCTTATTCTTTCTCATGGCTTCCAAATGTAGTGCGTTCTTGGTTGTCATCTTCAGGTTCTGAGAAGGTTGCTAGACTTAGTATTGGTATTTTTTCATTATTTTTCTTTGGGAGAGTGGACAGTACTTGAGATCAATTAAGCATTTAAGCCAAACATACGAAAACAAGTAAGTCACACAAAGAAATTTATAAAATTACACTACGCACGCTCCTAGGCATACTAGTCATTTGAAACATAAATGTGCCATTTGAATCAAACCATTTCCCCATAATCATTAATAATAATACTTAACCTTAGGGAGACAAAAGATGAAGATTTGCAAGCTCAAAAAGATAAATCGTTGAGTGGTTAAGTAGTCGACAAGGGTGGATGATAAAGCTCGATCTCGATCTGTCTCTTTCTTTCTTTTCGAATGGTCATATTGATACGAAGATATATGTCAATGATTCCATTAGAAATTCACTCTTTTTAGTATTAAAGTCAATTCTTGATCTCCTTATCTAAAGTCTTATTCATCCGATCATCGATTCTTGTCTCATGAAACAATCATTACTAAGTTCCATCTTACTTTATCTCATTGATCATTCTATAATGGTTTGTCATTCTCAATCTTCTCCAAATACTTGGCGTATCTCGACCTTACATCACTCCGATTGAATCGTAACGGACTCGAATCTCGGCTTGCGATGATATATATATATATATATATATATATATATATATATATATATATGTGTGTGTGTGTGTGTGTGTGTGTGTGTGTGTGTGTGTTACTCCACGCACAACCGGTCGGGTACGACACTTATCTTCGACTAAGGTATCGGGACCCCAAATCATGTGACCCTTCCATTCTCAGAGTGGCTTAATCCAAAGATGATGTATCCTATCGATGTCATAGTATATATATATATATATATATATATATATATGAAAAATTGTCTTAAGAAAGTAGGCACACAGCATGCATGTCAAATTCCCATAGAGCATTTAGAATGTACACTTTCTACTCTTTAACCAAAACTCTTCGTGTCTTTATTATGTTATTCCATCCATTGAAACGCTTTCTTATTTGTCCGATGTCCTTTTATTGAATATCCAACTTTTTTTTTTGTTCCCGCAAATCTCGGGCAGAAAATTTGCACCCTTAAGGGCAACCCTTTTTGCTTGCTTACTTTGGTATTGTTCACCCCTAACTTTGATCATATGCTTAAGGATCCACCCATGTAGGAGTAAGTTAAAACCTTGGAAGTATTTGTAATGATTTCGTAAAGGCTCAAGGCTCGACATAAATGGCTAGGATGATTGGGGTTAGGTGTATTTAGTTTCTTATTGTTGTATTATCGTTAGTAGATGGCATGGGTATACGTGGGTTCGACTCGGGTACGTATATATATATATATATATATATATATATAAACCATGGTTCCTTTCGGCATAATATATATTAGTTAGTAGGTTGTGCCCTCCATTCGGCCCACAGTATGATTATGTGATACATGTACAACTCCACTTGGGTTTCGAAACCTTTTGTGTAATTCTCTAAAGGGTATGGTCGGACAATGGGCCCAATTGGCGTAGTTTAAGGAAAGCATTTTTGAGTATTTTGGAGTAGGTAGGCTTTTCTTGGATCAAGGACATTTTGTCGGGTTTCCATTTTTTTAGACTTGTCCCTATGCTAGTTAAATCATCCCTCAACTCTCAAAGTCGAGCGTTTCTATATCGTCCCCAATCTGAAAACCATCCTATCTGTGTTCCAAAACTCGGTAATCACTTCTATTAGTTCTTTAACCTTTTATTCATTATAAATGTCGGTAAATTTCCTAAATTACAAGAAATTCCCTTTTTTCCTCCGGGGACATTTACCCCACCATATGTGTAACAAATTCGGTGTATCAATAACCATGTCAAACTGCAAATCAATCGTCATCTACAAAATAAAGACAAGGTTAATGTTCCCCCCAATAGGCAATGGTTTACCACATAGGCACATAACATGTCTCCAATTAGCACATAAATGAGATGCGGTGTTTTTCGGATCATAGACTGTATTTGATACGAAGTGGTCCTCCTATCAGGTTTTAGATACGTCTAAAATATCCAAACCACTTGTTCTACTTCATATTTGGATTTGTCTTAGCTCTAACCTAGGCATATGCAAGAATGGGCTTTTCGAATGGACCTTGGACCCGAGCGGACTACTCAGGGTAAACCGTTTTGGGCCGTTGGGTGGGTGACCACAAAACTTAACATTTAACGTGTTCCAATGAAAGGGTGTTTCATTTTTTTTTTTTTTTTTAGTAAAGGCTAGACCGCAAGCCCGCGTCTCTCCTTTGAAACCATGCTTTTTGCTAGGAGTGGCGGAATTTATGATATGACATGCATGATAGTTTATAATTGCGAAAAAGTAAATAAATAAGTAAATAATCACATTATATTGAAACCCTTATGGTTAGAACCTGAAAATCCCCAGCAGAGTCACCATCTGTTACGGTTCACTTTTACGCGAGTTAAAGCATAAAAGCTACTACGAGGTTGTTAGTGCTCTAATTGGATTTAGTATTTTTGGGAGTCGCCACCTAATTTATTAAGGGAAATTAGGAAAATCGGGTAAAAGAATTTTTCAAGAAAGAGAGAAATCCTTTGGTACCAAAGTTCGAGGTTAGGGTTCTGGTGATCCCCTAGGGAAGGTTTTACGCACCCTGGTATGAAAGATCCGTAGAATACTGTTGACCCAATAGCTTCAATGTGTGATTAATGTATTATTTACTAAAAAAGTGTTTATTTTTCCACAAAAAAATCATTCATCTTTTATCAAAACCTCAAGTAAAAATTGGCAAAAAGTCCCTTTAGAAAAGGGGTTTTGGTGTTTAAAAATCCGCACAAGTGTTCAACTCACTTTATGTAACATCACGTAAAATTTGAGTTAGATGTGAATGTGCAAAAACCAGTATTAAGATGATATATTAGCTATACGAATCCATTTGGGATGAATTCGGGTGGAAAATAGTCGTTTTGAAGTCAAACCAAATAGTGAAGTCCATAAGGGCTCTTAAACTCGCCTAAGTTTCAATAGGTCTGACTTCTGGGCCAGTTTCGTGAAAATTAGTTGTGAATTTGGGAACACTTCCTTGACAAAAGTTGTAAATATTTTAAATACCTTTCCAATGATATAAAGTGGTGCTCGAGCGGATCTGTGAGTAAAAAGGTATGCCCGTTTTACTAAGCCTGTTTGGGATGCCGTCTGAGTTGCGGCCGCAAACTTAGATTGCAACGCCGCAAACTAAAGATGCGATGTGGCATCTGGGTAGCATATTGGTCAAATTTCAAAAGTTTTTAGAGTGATTTTTCATCCAGAATGTGGCCCGTATGCGGCTGCAAACTCGAGATGCGACCGCAAACTCACCTTAGCATACTCAAGCGTGATATTTTTGTATCAGAACGTGATTTTTTTAAATTTTTCAATCCCACTTCATTCTTTGCCAATTTTTTGTGAGAAAACAACCCCAAGGCTTCCCCAAAATGTATAAGGTAAGTTCTTGATTAATTCCTATCATTACTACATCAATCTAACATCAAATCACTACTCATAAACACTAGTCCATCTTCCAAAAACCCTAGATTCTTGAAACCCAAGAAAAAGAAGAAGAAAGGAACGTTGGAGACTTTTAGATTCCTTCAAAACGGTATGATCCTTGATTTCTCTGATGTTATTGAAAGGGTTTAGACTAGTGTAGGTTATCCTATGGGATTAGAGTTCATGAATGATTCATGAAGTGTTCAAGAACACATTCTAGACATGAAAACCATAGTTTTTAAATAAAGGGGTATATGAGTAGAATTAGATTAAAGTTCTAATCTTTCTCATTTAAAACCATTGTAGTGTGATTATTGAACCTTGGGAAGTACGTTTGAGCAGGATTTGAGGTATGTCTAGATTTCCAAAATCTTCCTTGAATTATGTCTATATTTTAAAAATTGTCTTTTCAAGTATGTCTACTGTTGAAGTGTGTTTATATTGTGAAAGCATGATTTGTATTTGAGAATCCTTCCTTGATTGTTTGTATAATTTAAAATCCTAGTTTGGTGGTTGTTCTTTGTTGAACTGGTTTTCAAACTAAAAGATGACAATTGATCAAGGTCATGCGCGTGTAGGGTCAAGCCCGCATCGAACCTTAAATCAATGAAACTCTTCCAATGAACACGTTATGCCCGTTATGGGATGATTGAATTTTATTTCTAAAAGATTTAAGTTTCAAATGTGTTGTGAAATTGAATAGATGATTTGAACATGATTTCTAAATGGAATGTGACATCAAATAACTCTATTGTAAGAAGATGGTTTGAGAAGTGAATTCGGCTATAAGTCATGATTGATGATTCGGTTATATGCCATGATTGTAATTGTTTGTGTTTGGGCCTGTATGGGCAAGCTGTGCTAGTCCAGAGGATGATTAGCTGTTATGGATCCTAACGTACCGATACGAGTATTGCTATGTTAGTCCAGAGGATGATTGACCTCCGTAGCTTCCTAGCCCGGAGTATTTATTGTTGTGTCAGTCCAGAGGACGATTGACCTCCGAGGCATGTCGCTCGGTGCATCTGTTGTTGTGCTAGTCTAAAGGACGATTAGCCTCCATGTCTTCTTAGCCGGAGTATTGAGTGATTGATATTTTGTTGCCTGTGAGTGGCTTGTTGTTACACCTCGCATTTTGCGCGTATTCGGAAAATTGGAAATAACTTGGTATGGCAAGAAGTAAGGCTTTGATTGGATCTTATTTAATGTACATGTGATGTCTAAGGAAGTATGGACGCGGAAATATTAAGGAAGGTTAAGGGCAAAGTTGGAACCTCGTAAATTAGTCCCGTGAATTTTCAAAAGCGTTTCATCATTAATTGGGCTTAGAAAAAATTGGAGAATTGAAGCCCAAAAAAAAGAGGGGTGGCCGGCCATGCAAAGGCCTTGGCCCAAGTCCATGAATTGGTCATGTGCTTCACATGTGACCAATTAAGTATATGAAGGAGAAAGCTTCAAGAAATTTCAAGAAACAAAAAAAAATTGAAGAACTCCAACACCAAACAGCTCTCGGCCGAACAGGGAGAGAAAGGAAAAAAAAAAAATTCCAAGTCCTTTAATCTTGTTCCAAAAATTAGTATCTAGTGATCTTCTTACTAAATCAAGCCCCCTTTACAACTTGGTGTGGTTGGGTTGGAAGAAGGAGCTTTTATTCATTCAAGTTGACAAGTTGTGTAGTGAAGAAGTTTGAAGAAAAAGGTAAGGTTTCAATCCCTTCTCTATGTTATGAAGCTTTGGTTTGTGTTGTGGTATGTAGAGACAAGTTGAAAGCATAGGAATATGAGAGTTTGCATGATGGAAGTGAGTGTATGTTGGTGGCCGTATGTATGGTTAATGCGTAGTGTGATTATGTTAAATTTTATGTTGTATTATGATTGTGGTTGTTGTGAAATTAGTATTGGAAGCGAAAGTTGAATGAAAATGAATTGGAATGGAAAAAGTGCATGTTGGCCGTGGCATGTATAGAGTAATGAATCATGTTGAACTTATTTTGTTTAATATGTTAGTTGTGTCGTTGTGATCGTTACAATGTAATTGGAGACTTAACGCTTTAAGTTTGAATTAGAATTTCATATATGTTGCTATAGAAAAGTGTGCGTTCCCAACATAGTTATGATGGAATTATGAAATTACATTGTTTAAGTGCTAGTTATGGTGGTTGTTGATGAATTTGAGAGATGACAACTTGTTATGAATATGTTGATTGAAGAATGGAAGTTTTGGACGAATTATGGTTTCGGTGGAAAATTTATATATTTTATGAATAATATGAAAAATCATGTGTAATGTCTTTGGATGGTGTTGGAATGATTTTGGAAGGTAAATGAGTATGAAAACATCATGATTGGATTAAAATGCGAAGTTAGTTTAGAAGTTGTGACTTTATGTAAAAGGAAGACTATTCATGTTAGTTTGCGATTCATGTTGTGGATGAATGTTATTGGTTTGGTTGTTGTTGGTATTTGAGCCGAGTTGAATTCTCGGGGTGTCGTATTCATAGGGGAAGTCTTGCCGAAATTTCGGTAGCCAAATAGAAACCAAAGATTGAAATGTTAGCTTGCATGAATAGTGAAGCGGTAAGGATGACCATTTGCAGATTTTTGACGAAACGGGAAGTGAGTTTTGGAGAGCGTAAGAGGCGCAAAAGGTATGTAAAGCTTTCTTATTTCTTTCTTGGCATGATCTAAGTGTACTAGGATCGGATTTGCATCTTGGGAAGTGTTCTGCTCTTCGGAATCCGCGGTTGAAAATGCCCCTTTTTCGTTCAATAGAATTGAACCCTTTAGTTGAACCCTTTAAGTATGTTTGATTGGAAGGTTTATGTAAAGCTTCATAAATTGCCTAGAAAGTTATGAATCGTCCCTAGGACCTATATAGATGATTCCATACGCCTAATATACATGATTCAAGCCCATCGCCTCGGTTGTCCCGAGGTGGACCCGTAAAATTCCGATTTTACTCCTTTATGTTTATGGTTAGTTTTGAGCGATTCTTTTTAAGGAAACGTTTTAACTACTAAATGAAAATTGTTTTAAATATTTCCTTAAGCCTTATAAACTATTTTGGAACATGAAAAGTGATCATAGAAAAGTTATTTCTCCGTAATCCACCATGACATCCGAGATTCGCATAATATGATTCCGTCCGATCTCCTTACTTTGATTTGTCATTTGTTATGCCTTATTGAGTCTCTGGAAATCTGTATGGTATTTTTATTGCATTTGGTTTCTCACTACTCCACTCGTGGATGCCTCAATGTTTCCCCCACTGAGCCCGGGCCAGGATATGTTCTCAAGCGTAATTCTCTGCATTGTTCGCCGTGCTCCGGTGTGAGGGGGCAGGTATATACGTGCATGGGTTACGGTGTATGTTGTGCCATGTACGCTTTGTTATGATTATGCTCTGATATGGCCATCTGTTATATTATGATCTGTTATGCTTGTGGCGCCAGCGTCGGGGGCGACCACACTCTGACCTCCGAGTCCCTAACGGGGCCGACTTTGGCATATGTTTTCTGCACACATCATTTGTGATTTCTGATATGTATTATGATTATTTACGCATTCTGCTCACTCTTCGTATATTTTGTTCCGATTTTGGTTTTGCCTATTACCGTCTCCGCTTTACATATTCAGTACATTTTTCGTATCGACCCCTTTCTTCGAAGTCGTGTTTCATGCCCACGGTACGGACACGCGCTTTGCGGATCCGCCCGCTTAGGTCATCTATCGGCTACTACGAGCGCTCCTTTGTTCGGAGCTTACATTTTGGTACGACCTTTTTCTGATATGTATGTACATTTGGATTTCAGGGGTACGACGGGGCCCTGTCCCGTCATATGTTTATGTTTTCAGTCTGTAGAGGTCTGTAGACATGTATAGTGGGTTCTGTATATGTTTTGTAAGTTCGTGTACGTTGGGGATTGTATGTATACTTTATGACGGCCTGGTCGGCCTTCGTGCGTCATATTCGCTTCTGTGCGTCCTCTGATGATATCCTTAATTATTATGTATGTTTATTTTGCTATTACGCTTATGTGGGGTAAGGGTACGTATGAGTGTCCAACTCGGGCACGAGTCACGGCCTACGGAGTTGGGTCGTGACAAAAGTGGTATCAGAGCGGTTAGGTCCTCGGAATGTCTACAGACCGTGTCTAGTAGAGTCCTGTTTATCGGTGTGTCGTGCACCACATCTATAAACAGGAGGCTACAGGGCATTTAGGAAATTACCCTTCTTTCTGTCTTAGATCGTGCGGTAGAACTGTATTAATAGGATGATTCTCTCCTAACGATCCGAATTGTTGTATTTTCAGATATGCCTCCGAGAAAAGCGACGGCAGCCCAGAAGGGCAAATCCACAGCGCCCGGTGAGACTAGTCGGGCCCGCAGAGTCACCAGGGCCCGTACTCGGCCCCCGAGCGGAGCCGTGCCTCCGACGGCCCGGCTCGGCGACTCCACACGCACCAGAGGGGATCAGAGTAGCACCGGGTGCAGATCAGAGGGCGGCTTTCCCGCCAGTTCCGGACGCCCCGGCACCTCAGCCTCTAGCCCCACAGCCAGGGGCGGAGGACAGAGCTATGAGAGAGGCGGTGCAGTTATTGACTAGGTGGGTGGCAGCTCAGGAGCAGCGGCGCGAGTTAGGGGGTGATGAGGCACGCGGGCCGAGCAGTTCGAGGGCCCGTGAGTTTTTGACCTGTAACCCTCCGGAGTACTTCGGGACAAAGCCTGAAGAAGACCCCCATGAGTTCATTAGGGAGATGCGGCGCACCTACGGGCGATTAAGGCCTCGCCCAGACAGAGTCGATAGAGTTGGCCTCATCAGATTGCATGATGTCGCGGCCAACTGGTTCGAGTCCTGGGAGTTAGCTAGGGGTAGAGGAGCCCCTCCTGCCGTCTGGGATGAGTTTACGGAGGCTTTTCTGCGTCATTTTCTGCCACCAGAGCTACGGAGGGCCAGATTGGACAGATTTTTATCACTTAGGCAGCGAGGCCGCAGTGTCAGGGAGTATAGTTTGGAGTTCGACTCTCTGGCTCGGTATGCACCTACTTTGGTAGCCAGTATGGACGACAGGATGCACCATTTTATTAGGGGTTTGGATAAGTATATGATTGATAATTGCTTAGCCGTGGCTGCCCGGCGTAGGGTATGGACATTGCCCGCGTACGGGCGTACGCCCGGGCATGGAAGAACGACATAAGGGGCGTCGGCCGAGAGAGATTATGATGAGAGCCGGCCCCAAAGGGCCGGATCGGTGGATACACCGGAGAGTCTCGAGTGGACCGTCTCGGCGGGGCACCGGGCGTTCTTCCCGGCCAGCCCGAAGCACGGCCCCGCGGTTTTCGGTGGAAGTCGGAAGTCGGTGTGCGGGGTATTCGGAGATAGGTCGAGCTCCGGGCCGGGCCGGTTCACGGGTGGATGGAGGTTCTAGTCGACGAGGCCACCTAGGCCTCGGTGTTCTTGTGTGGCGGATACCATTACGGGAATGCTACCGGACTCTTTGGAGCGTGCTTTTCTTGTGGCCGCCAAGGCCATGCTTGTCGAGTGTCCGTATAGAGAGGCGGTCGGGATGGCGTGGCTCGGCCCTGCGGGGTCGGTGTGGGTTCATCGTCTCCTTCGTAGCTAGGCGCCCGCGGAGCAGATGTACGAAGGTCGGCGGGCCGCGGTAGGGGCCGTGGCGGAGCTTCTAGTTCGGCGGTCCTTCAAACCGCATTTATGCTCGGCGGTCGACGAGTTCGGAGACGCCACCAAATGCGGATGCGGGTACATTATCATTCCTTCTCGAAAATATATTTGTATCGACCGGTTTAGATTCTATTTTGTGGTATGTTTTCTTCTCGAGTCACCGATAGGATTGGGATAGTACCCGTCGATAGAACCGCTAATATAGTTGTATATGTAATGAAAAGGTGAATAGTGCCGACTTAGCAAGCTGATACGGAACAGATATAACCAGAAAAATGAAAGACCCTCCCTGAATCAAGTAGGACCCACTACGAAAATTTTTCAAAATTTCGTTAAGATCCCAACCTGCCTTAAACCACGTGATAAGCTTGTACGGGATAATGGATACGATTATATCCGCGTGAACGCATCAGAATTTGCTAAAGGCTCGAAGTTAAGCGTGCTAAGGCCAGAACAATTCTGGGATGGGTGACCCCCTGGGAAGTGAACAAAAAATTTTCCCCAAGTATGAATATGAAAGTCAAATAGGCAGTTTGGAGTAAACCAAAGGGAATTAGAATGTCTGGAATAGGCCAGTACAGGAGAAGACGGCACAACGATCTTTGGGGATTGGAAGAAACTGAGTACGAAGAAAGGAACTCCTCCCTAAAATTTATAAATTCCCATATGATTAGTTTAACATTCGAGGACGAATGTTCTAAAGGGGAGGATGTTACACCTCGCATTTTGCGCGTATTCGGAAAATTGGAAATAACTTGGTATGGCAAGTAAGGCTTTGATTGGATCTTATTTAATGTACATGTGATGTCTAAGGAAGTATGGACGCGGAAATATTAAGGAAGGTTAAGGGCAAAGTTGGAACCTCGTAAATTAGTCCCGTGAATTTCCAAAGCGTTTCATCATCAATTGGGCTTAGAAAAAAAATTGGAGAATTGAAGCCCAAAAAAGAGGGGTGGCCGGCCATGCAAAGGCCTTGGCCCAAGTCCATGAATTGGTCATGTGCTTCACATGTGACCAATTAAGTATATGAAGGAGAAAGCTTCAAGAAATTTCAAGAAACAAAAAAAAATTGAAGAACTCCAACACCAAACAGCTCTCGGCCGAACAGGGAGAGAAAGGAAAAAAAAAAATTCCAAGTCCTTTAATCTTGTTCCAAAAATTAGTATCTAGTGATCTTCTTACTAAATCAAGCCCCCTTTACAACTTGGTGTGGTTGGTTTGGAAGAAGGAGCTTTTATTCATTCAAGTTGACAAGTTGTGTAGTGAAGAAGTTTGAAGAAAAAGGTAAGGTTTCAATCCCTTTTCTATGTTATGAAGCTTTGGTTTGTGTTGTGGTATGTAGAGACAAGTTGAAAACATAGGAATATGAGAGTTTGCATGATGGAAGTGAGTGTGTGTTGGTGGCCGTATGTATGGTTAATGCGTAGTGTGATTATGTTAAACTTTATGTTGTATTATGATTGTGGTTGTTGTGAAATTAGTATTGGAAGCGAAAGTTGAATGAAAATGAATTGGAATGGAAAAAGTGCATGTTGGCCGTGGCATGTATAGAGTAATGAATCATGTTGAACTTATTTTGTTTAATATGTTAGTTGTGTCGTTGTGATCGTTACAAGGTAATTGGAGACTTAACGCTTTAAGTTTGAATTAGAATTTCATATATGTTGCTATAGAAAAGTGTGCGTTCCCAACATAGTTATGATGGAATTATGAAATTACATTGTTTAAGTGCTAGTTATGGTGGTTGTTGATGAATTTGAGAGATGACAACTTGTTATGAATATGTTGATTGAAGAATGGAAGTTTTGGACGAATTATGGTTTCGGTGGAAAATTTATATATTTTATGAATAATATGAAAAATCATGTGTAATGTCTTTGGATGGTGTTGGGATGATTTTGGAAGGTAAATGAGTATGAAAACATCATGATTGGATTAAAATGCGAAGTTAGTTTAGAAGTTGTGACTTTATGTAAAAGGAAGACTATTCATGTTAGTTTGCGATTCATGTTGTGGATGAATGTTATTGGTTTGGTTGTTGTTGGTATTTGAGCCGAGTTGAATTCTCGGGGTGTCGTATTCATAGGGGAAGTGCTGCCGAAATTTCGGTAGCCAAATAGAAACCAAAGATTGAAATGTTAGCTTGCATGAATAGTAACTGGTAAGGATGACCATTTGCAGATTTTTGACGAAACGGGAAGTGAGTTTTGGAGAGCGTAAGAGGCGCAAGAGGTATGTAAAGCTTTCTTATTTCTTTCTTGGCATGATCTAAGTGTACTAGGATCGGATTTGCATCTTTCTTGGGAAGTGTTGAAAATGCCCTTTTTTCTTCAATAGAATTGAACCCTTTAGTTGAACCCTTTAAGTATGTTTGATTGGAAGGTTTATGAAAATAAATTGCCCTTTTGAATCGTTCATATAGATGATTCCATACGAATATACCCTTTATGTTTCCGATTTTACTCCTTTATGTTTATGGTTAGTTTTGAGCGATTCTTTTTAAGGAAACGTTTTAACTACTAAATGAAAATTGTTTTAAATATTTCCTTAAGCCTTATAAACTATTTTGGAACATGAAAAGTGATCATAGAAAAGTTATTTCTCCGTAATGCACCATGACATCCGAGATTCGCATAATATGATTCCGTCCGATCTCCTTACTTTGATTTGTCATTTGTTATGCCTTATTGAGTCTGGGAAATCGTATGGTATTTTTATTGCATTTGGTTTCTCACTACTCCACTCGTGGATGCCTCAATGTTTCCCCCACCGAGCCGGGCCGGGATATGTTCTCAAGCGTAATTCTGCATTGTTCGCCGTGCTCCGGTGTGAGGGCGGGTATATACGTGCATGGGTTACGGTGTATGTTGTGCCATGTACGCTTTGTTATGATTATGCTCGATATGGCCATCGTTATATTATGATCTTGTTATGCTTGTGGCGCCGGCGTCGGGGCGACCACACTCGACCTCCGAGTCCCTAACGGGCCGACTTTGGCATATGTTTTCTGCACACATCATTTGTGATTTCTGATATGTATTATGATTATTTACGCATTCTGCTCACTCTTCGTATATTTTGTTCCGATTTTGGGTTTTGCCTATTACCGTCTCCGCTTTACATATTCAGTACATTTTTCGTACTGACCCCCTTTCTTCGGGGGCTGTGTTTCATGCCCACGGAATACACGCGCTTTGCGAATCCGCCCGCTTAGGTCATCTATCGGCTACTACGAGCCGCTCCTTTGTTCGGAGCTTACATTTTGGTACGACCTTTTTTTCGATATGTATGTACATTCGGATTTCGGGGGGTATGACGGGGCCCCGTCCCGTCATATGTTTATGTTTTCGGTCTGTAGAGGTACGTAGACATGTATAGTGGGTTACGTATATGTTTTGTAAGTTCGTGTACGTTGGGGATTGTATGTATACTTTATGACGGCTGGTCGGCCTTCGTGCGTCATATTCGCTTCTGTGCGTCCTCTGATGATATCCTTAATTATTATGTATGTTTATTTTGCTATTACGCTTATGTGGGGTAAGGGTACGTATGAGTGTCCAACTCGGGCACGAGTCACGGCCTACGGAGTTGGGTCGTGACACTTGTGGTGATATTGAATTCGTAAGTGAAAAACTTGGTATGGTAAATAGTAAGGAGGTAAGTTAATGTGTTCTTCATTGTGGGATTCTCTGATCACTCTTTAATGTTGCTGACTTACTTTATTCCTGGGTTTGAACTGTTGTAGCAGTTCTATTTTTTCGGAATCTTATTTGCACTTGCCTCATTTAAAAAGGAAAGTGTCCCGAGAAAGTATGGTTGTCAATCGTACCGGAAAAAAGGAAAAATATACTTCTACGTGGATGGTGCTCTAAATGGACATTGTTTTTAGGGTCACCACCTAACTTATAGTAAGTTAGGAAAACCGATTCGAAAGGTTCTTTTAAAACGGCTAAGTTTTAAAAGAAACCAATCTATACCAAAGTCTAAGTAAGGGTTCTAGTGATCCCCCGGGGAAAGTTTTAGGTACCCCGATATTAAGGATCCGTAAAATATGGTTGACCTACGTGTTCTAATAGTATGCCTTGTAGATATAGATAGTTTTAGATAAACATTGCTTTTGTTTGATATTTTCGCAAACGAAGGTTCGTCCTTTATGCAAAAAATACTCATTTAAAAAAAATAAAAATGGTAGAGTTTTGCCCAAAATTGGGTATTTTGGGTTTCGGACTAGAACACCTAAGTTAAAACCTTAAGACATTAACCTAAGTAGAACACTACGCAAGCCCACCTGCGTTTAGAAAAAGGTTTTTAGTTTATGTTTTATAAAATCATTTTTGGCACCATATTTTATATTTTTATATTTTGTCTTTTTAGTCCAAATTAATCCAAAAATATTTTAAGTCCATTTTGTCCAAATTGTCCATAGGTACGGTCCCAATTTGTCTCAAATGTCCATAAAATTGGTCAACTCATTTTTGTCCAAAATCATGATTTGCATTTAAAGAATATCCATTTTTTACCCATATGGAAGTTTTGGTCTCAAAAAAAACATTTGCACGTTAACATTTATAAAAATATTAAATTTTATAACATAAAAATTGTTTTTGGCAACTCTAAATTCATGACGATTTTTAAAGGGTTCCAATAAACACATTTCATCAATTTTTCTAAGTAAATAATACGAGGTAAAGGGGGTTGGGCCTACCAAGCCCAACATAAATAAATGCAATTTTAAACTTATCCACTCCAAATTTGCTCCAATTGCTCAGCCTGTCCATGATGAGGTTGACCCGATCTAGGAAAGTTAGTGGGTCTCGTTGGACGCACCAATGGATAGGAGGGGTTTACAATAAGATGGGTATACAATGCATTAGTATTTGACTCAACGACATAAATTAAATTATATGGCAAAAAATTAAATTACAAAACAATTGGGCCAGGCCCATAATTTCTAACTATAAAGGGGAAGGGTCATTTCATGCAAAAGGGACGAAAAATTAAAATGAAACTTTAATTGATCGATGCCCAGGCCCAAAACTGGCCCAAACTGTCAAAGTAGTCACATAAGCTCAAATTTTTCTAAGTGCTGGAACCTCGATATACCAATATACTAGGTGATATACCCATATGTAGAGAGCAAAACCCTTTAGGGGAGCACACCCCCAACATATACTTATTGTATACTATGTTTCCCTTATGTTTCTGTCACGACCCTAATTACCGATCGTGCGGGCACCTACCTTATTATCACTAGTAGGCGAACCCTTATCCGTTAACCCATTAATCATTAGCCAATTTTAACTTCTTTAATCATTTATACTTAAACAATCAATGATCATGTGAATGAATAAATAAATAAATTATTCATAATTAATAGATAATATAAGTGCGGAAGTCTAACTATTACACCCCCAAAATCTGAAAGTCATCGTAAAAGGACTCTATCTAACAATGCCTAAAGAATGAAGTATATCTCAAGTTTAATAACAAATGATGTCTGGAATAAAAATGGACATCTGGAAAGAGAGATCTTCAGGTGGCATGGCATGGACAAAAGCTCACCCTCGGATCTGATCGAGCAAACTAGCTTCAAGCTAGAGATGTAATCAGGATGAAATCTCTGGAGTACAATCTGCACTCAAAAAGGGAGCAGCAAGGTAGTATCAGTACAAACACTATGTACTGGTAAGCATCATAGGCCGACTAAGATTAGTTCATGTATATAAGCATAAAATCAACAAGATAAACAGATAGGCAGTTAATACTCAAATCCAAGCCACAAAATATCCCATAACAGAGTCACAACCTAAGATGAAGCTTCTAACCCACAAGTCTTTCAAGTTTTAATAATCTCACACCGATAATAACAAGTCCAAGTTCCTTCCCAGTAGAGCCACTAATTTAGAATTTAACTCGGTCAATGATCATATCGATACCATAACGGTAGTTTAAGCAACCACGACAAAATCGAAAGCAAAACGAGCCATATAATAATGCAAAATAAAATGTAATCATGTGCCATGCAAAATATGATGATATGTAATGCAATGCCACGGCCAAATACACGAAAAGCTTTGTACACACATGCCACTTATGTCATTGCTCGGTAGTCATGACACTGCGGGGGACCCGCGATGTCCATGTACCACTCGTTCGGATCCACTCCTCGAACCGAGCATAAACCTCCGCTCTGGAAAGAACCTCGGAGACGGGCCATATCAATATATCCCTCATTTCGGAACGAACCTCGGACCACGAGCCATAATCTAGGTCACATATGTGCCTTTTCATATATACTGTACGTAGCGGTATTTCACCTTACTTATTATCCATGCTCAAATCATCAAGTACCATGTATCAAATAGTATCACAAGTTCAACAAGAAGATTATATTAACTTCTTCACAAATTTCACTTCACAATGTGTGTCTTAACGTATTCGAGTTCATTAGTATGTATAGACTATGAACAATTAGTAATATCAATGTCAAACACAAGGCATCGTACCCTGAAGTCTTCCAAACCATTTCCATCATGCATGAGTGTATGAATGCATAAATCAGTGTAAACGTGGTAAAACAATACAAGCTAATAAAGCAACAGTGAAGATACAAGTCACAAAGCCACAAGTCATATTAAGACTTGGATCAACTCGACCATGAAATGAATCATACAATCGTCTCAACCACATAATAGTCTATGTCCCTCTTTACTTCCACACAGCAAGTACGCCTCGCAACTAAGTCTTGTATCACTAAAAAGCTCTACTTTTCTATATATTATCATCAACAATAAATCATACATCTAATTTGTTCATCTACGTATTATCATAAATATATAAATCACAATTCAGGTCTAAACTCAGTATTCCTTCCTTTCTCCGATGATATGTGTCACAATAAGAGAGAATTGATTACAACATAACAATTCAGGTAATAAGTCTAATCACAATAACAGGGCCACGAGCCACCATCAACAATTAATCAACCTAATAGAAATCCATCTCGAATCGCCACTGTATGAATATAACTACACCTCATATTTCAGTACATAAAGTAATGGCGACGAGCCCACAAAATCAGAAGTCATACCAACCTAGCTAATATCCAAACCAAACGCCATGTTTCTATAAGTAAGAAGTAGTATTTAATGGTTCTAATTAAGATTCCAAAGACGTTTGAAACAAGAGAAAGAAAGTTCATTAAGGGAGGCGAAGTAT
>NW_026727772.1:0-30926 GCF_029784015.1 Lycium ferocissimum | reverse complement strand
GAGAAATAAGAAACAAGGCAAAAAGAGTACAACAATTAAGAATATTTGCAAAATCGGCAGAGAGCCATAGCAATCATGAGCCGAGACCACCTTAATGAGAACAAGACGATAGTTGGATATCAGTTGACCACCGGTTACATACATGGGCACATGAGGATATGAAATTAATGGGTGAGTTTGACAGAGAGTTAAGGGAATATGAAATAAGACTAATGAGCCCATAGTATAAGAGCATAGAGATGAGCAGCTAAAGGAGGACAACCATTTCATGAAATTAATGATAGCATCGTAAGCTCACAAGCTAAAATATTCGAGGACGAATGATTCTAAGGGGGAAAGGATGTTACACCTCTCACTTTTAGAGCATGATAATGCCACACACTTCACCGTATTAATGGAGTATCGGAGACATTCCATGAAGTTTTGGGAGGTACAAGCCATGGGAAGTACGTAACAATGAAGCACAGGATGAATTATGATCTCGTAAGTCGTAACCGGGAAGGAAAACCTTGGAAACAAAGGACATGACCATTATAAAGTATTATTAATGATAAAAATCATGTATGGAGAGTTTTGAAAGATTTCGGGACCAAGAAAATTGAAGAAAATAAGTTTGTCGAAAATTTGAAAAAAAGTTGGCAGAATTTTGGGTCAACTTTGGAGGGGTATATCTCAGGTATATTAGGAGTTTTAAGGTGTTTCAAAATTCTAAAATGAATTTCGTCGAGGCTATTTTCCAACGCAACAAACTGCTCGTCAAAACGATATTGGAGTAAGGAGTTATGGCCATTTTAAGATGACCCTCCAAACTGCCAAATGGCTTCCGCTATATCATCTACTTCCACCAAACTCCGAAACAACTCCCAAAGCATCAATAACAGTGTCAACGATACCATAACCGAGCGATTATATTCAAATTATACTCAATTTAGTCCCAAAACTTCTTTTCATAATCAATCCATAACAACAACTTCAACACAACACTTTATGACCTTTTCTCCAATTTCTTTTCCTCAAATCTTAGCATAATTGCCACATAAACTCATAAACATGAAAATAAGATGAAATCTTACCTCAAGACACTTCCATTCCAAGATCACTTCACCTTGCAATACCTTCCAAAGCTTCTACGAGAAGAAGAGACAAGTTTCAACCGCACTTTGAAACCTTAAGTACTCTGATCTTCCCTTTGATCTTCGATTTATTCTTGGAGAAGTGTTTGAATATATTGGGAGAGGTTTCTAGAGCTTTCTTGAACTTGGGGTTATCTTAAATACAGTCCATATCTTAAAAATGACTGAAAATGAAGAGGGGTCGAAACACATAAAATCAGCAAAATTCACTGACTTGGAAAATTGGACCGCATGTACTGGCCGTATAAAATTATACTGCCAACCTGCTGTTCGTATAATTTTATACAGACCGTATAGTTGGTCTGTATAATTCCACATCAAAAATTTTGCTCTCTGTAAATTTTTAAAATCCTTAAATACGGCCCATAGCTCAAAATACAGACCATATCTCAATTATACGGCCCATATCTTATTTTTCCCAGAAACAACTTTTGACGAACCTTTCCGCTTCGATTCACTTATTCTCTAATCCTTCCGTTACTTATGAAACATGAAATTAAACCCTTATAAGCACAAGTTAAGCATGTTCGACCTTATATAACCTTGAAGGCAAATCCCGGTAAACTAAGACAACTAACGTACAACGAATCTCAATGTATAGAACTACAAGGTGTAAAATTGCTCCCCCCTTAGAAACATTCGTCCTCGAATGTTAACTTACATGAATCCTACAAAAATTTTGGCAGAGTCTTCTCTGTAACTGTAACACTACCAACCTGCTACACAGCAACCCAAACCACACAATGCCACATAGGGCCATAACAAGCAACAAAAATAATGGCCTCACACAACCAGAAATCCTAAGAAATGAAACATTATGCACTTGAAGGCAAAGGTCTTTCTGTCTGAACCTCCTCTGGGAGTAGAAACAAGTGCGGATACCTTGATCTCATATTTTCCTCATCTTTCCAAGTCATCTCCTCGATATTTCGATTCCTCCAAAGGACATTCACTGAAGCTATGTCTTAAGTCCTTAATCTCCGAACTTGTCTATCTAGAATAGCAATGGGAACCTCTTCATATGATAATTGATCGGTAACCGGAACATCATCAACGAGTATAATTATGGAAGGATCTCTGATACAGTTACAAAGCATCGATAAATGAAAGACCGGATGAACTGATTCTAAGACTGGAGGTAGATCTAATTCATAGGCCAATTGGCCCACTCTACGTACAATCCTGTAAGGTCCAATATACCGAGGGCTAGGCTTACCCTTCTTACCAAACCTCATAACTCCTTTCATAGGTGATACCTTCAAGAATACCCACTCATCAACCTGAAATTCTATGTCTCGTCGGCAATTATCTGAGCTGCCAATAATCGATCCTGAATGATTTTGACCTTCTCCAGTGCTTATTGAATCGAATCTAGCCCTAGTTACTTAGTTTCTCCCACTTCAAACCATCCAATAGGTGACCTACACTTTCGCCCATATAAAGCTTCACATGGGGCCATCAAGATACTGGAATGGTAACTATTATTATACGCTAATTCGATGAGCGGCAAATGATCATCCCAGATACCTTTGAAATCTATAACACATGCCTGTAGCATATCCTCGGGGTCTGAGTAGTACGCTCAGCCTGCCCCTCTGTCTGGGGGTGAAATGCGGCGCTAAGACTCACTTGAGTCCCCAAACCCTTCTGGAAGGACTTCCGGAAGTTAGCTGTAAGCTCTGTACCCCTGTAGGAGATGATGGATATCAGAATACCATGGAGTCGGACTCTCCTTAATATACAGCTTCGCATCATCCTCAGCTGAGTGAGTAGTCCTGACAATCAGAAAATTTACAGATTTTTCAAGTCAACCAACGATCACCCATATGGAATAAAACTTATGCTGAGAACGAGGCAAGCCTATAATGAAATCCATATTAATTACTTCCCATTTCCATGTCAGAATCTCGATAGCCTACAATAATTCACCGGGTTTTTGATGCTCAACTTTTACCTTCTGACAGTTAGAACACTGGGCTACAAACTCTGGTATATCTTTCTTCATTCCATCCCACCAATAGACTTCCTTAACATTATGACACATCTTCACTGTCCCTGGATGAATAGAGTAGTGAGAGTATTGAGCCTCTCCCATAATCTGACGACGTAATACAGTAACATCAGGAACAGATAGTCTGCCTCGATACCTGAGAACTCCATCTGTAAAGATCTCAAATGGTGACTTTTTATTTTGAGGGGTGTATCTCTATAATGAGCTAACATAGGATCCTTATATTGGCGCTCCTTAGCCTTAACTACTAAAGATGAGATTGTCGAATCCTGATAAGGAACCCTTGTACCGCTTGAGTCCAATAATCGAACTCTTAAGCTGGCTAACTGCTGAAGTGCATGAACTAACTCCCTTTTCTCTGGATGAACATAAGGTAAAATACCCATGGATTTTCATCTAAGGGAATCGGCTACTACATTCACCTTTCCAGGATGATACAAGATATTAACATCATAATCCTTTAATAGCTCCAACCACCGCCTTTGATGCAAATTCAACTACTTCTGCTTGAGGATATACTGAAGGCGCTTATGGTCTATATAGATATCAACATGAACACCATATAAGTACTGCCTTCACATCTTTAATGCACGAATCACCGTGGCTAACCCGAAATTATGGGTCGGGTAATTCTTCTCGTGCTTCTGCAACTGTCTTGAAGCATAAGCTATAAACTTGCTGTGCTGCATTAACACATAACGTAACCCAATGCTGAAAGCATCACAATAAATAACATAACCCTTTGATCCTTGTGGAAGTGTCAGAACTACAGCCAAAGTCAATCTATTCTTCAACTCCTGAAAACTACGTTCACAAGCATCAATCCATTGGAACGTAGCTAATTTCTGAATGAGCTTTGTAAGTGGTACAGAAAGGGAAGAAAAACCCTCTGCAAATCTCCTGTAATAACCTACCAAGGACAGAAAACTACGAACCTCTGTGGGTGTTGTGGGTCTCGGCCAAGTCTTTATGGCTTCAATCTTCTGCGTATCCACTCATATACCGTCAACTGAAATAATATGCCCCAGAAAAGTCACAGTGTTCAACCAGAACTCACATTTATAGAACTTTGCATATAGCTTTCGATCTTGGAGAACTTTAAGGACAACACGTAAATGATCTACGTAGTCTGCCGCAGATCGAGAGTCTTCTAAATATCATTGATAAATACAATCACGAATAGATGTAGAAAGGGTCTGAAGACATTGTTCATGAAATCCATAAATACCGCCGGTGCATTGGTCAACCCAAATGACATTACATAAAACTCAATATGACTATATCTGGTCCTGAAAGCTATCTTCCGAATATCTTTCTCCCTAACACTCATCGGTGATACTCTGATCTTAAATCTATTTTTGATAACCATTTAGCACCCTGCAATTGATCAAATAAATCATCCATCCTCGGTAGTGGGTACTTATTCTTTATTGTCACCTTATTTAGCTACCTATAATCAATACACAATCACAAGAAGCCGTCTTTCTTCCTCGCAAATAACACTGGTGCTCCCCGCGGTGACGTACTAGGCCTAATAAAGCCGTTGTCAAGCAAATTCTTCAACTGCTCCTTCAATTTCCTCAACTCAGTAGGCGCCGTTCTATGAGGAGGAATAGATATTTGATGAGTATTTGGTAAGACATCAGTGGCAAAGGCAATCTCTCGTTCTGGCGAAAGACCTTGAAGCACGTCTGGGAATACATCTGGAAACTCATTAACCACAGGGACAGACTGAAGAGTTGGTGGCATTGCTTCTGTGCCCTGAACCTGAACTAAATGTTAAATGCAACCCCTTGGAAATCAACTTCCTTGCCTTGAGGTAGGAAATAAAACTACCTTTCGGCGATATTGTATTACCCTTCAATTCTAGAACTGGCTCTCCTGGAAACTTGAATCGAACCATCTTCATTCTACAATCAACATTAGCATAACAAGAAGTCAACCAATCCCGCCCATAATGACATCGAAGTCTATGATATCTAACTCAACCGAATCTGCCATAGTATAACCATTACAGACTATGACTACACAATCTCTATATACCCGTCTAGCTGTCTCTGAATTACCAATGGGTGTAGACACCACAAAAGGTTTAATCAAATCGAGTTTCACCCCAAATCGACCAGCAATAAAAGAAGTAACATACGACAATGTAGAACATGGATCAATTAATGCATATTCATCATGAGAAGATACTGATAGTATACCTGTAACAACATCCGGCGAAGACGCGAGATCCTATGGACCAGCCAATGCATAAATGCAGTTTTATGGATCGCTCGAGCTGGACGATCACCCTCTGCCTCTATCACGGCCTGCTAATGTCTGAGGGTCTTGTCCCAGAGGGCATACAGATGATGATGAAACAACTACTAATCCTGTAGGCTAAACAATACCTCTGCCATCTCTATGGACACTCACGTATAATATGACCTCGCTGACCATAAGCATAACAAACATCTGAACCCAAGCGGCACTAGCTAGTATGTAACATACCACATTGGGTACATCATGGTAAAGGTGGCCTCATCTGGCCTGAAACACATCTATACTGAGGACCTGAGGTTCTGGAATTGTGACCTGGTCCTGAATAAGTAAATCGATCAAAACTCTGTCCTGCAAACTGCGGAGGCCCACTAGCCGCTGAATGACTGTTATATCCCGTATTTTTATACGGCGTATTATTCGTAAGCTAATCGGCATAAGTCCAAGGACAAGATTATTTATGGATATGAGACGAGGACTTTTAATCCCCGAATTTTTTTATGCACAAGTTGCTTATAAATTTTAATTGGCATGAAAATATTAATGGAGATTAGGGGTTAATTAATCATGAATAGATTATTAAGTGGGATTAAAAGTTTAATTACTTCACTAATTAAGTGTTAATGGTCGTGTGGGTCCCGCCCATGGCATGGCCAACTTTGATTGGCTTAAGCCTTGAGTGGGACACTTGTCACTCCCTAAGGCAGCACATAAATACCAAATTGATGACTAAGAGCTCATTTTTCATCTTCAACATTTTAAGAAAACCTTAGAGATAGAGAGAGGAGCTCTCGGCCATGGCTGTCCATGGAGAGCTCCAACTCTTGTGTTCAATTTGTAATTTTTCCAAGGTATTTCAACCCTTTGGAAGGTGCATAGCAATGTGGAGTACCAATTGGAATAGCAAGAACAAGTATTATTTCAATTCACCAATTCTAGCCAAGTTGAGAAGTCAAGTTGCTAAGGTAAGGGCTGATCTTGTTCTACATGTTTTAGTAAGGATTTGGGCTTGTTGTAACTTAGTAAATATGGATTGAATATATGAAATCATGTATGTTGGTGTTAGAATGTTGTTGAATCCGTGTGAGAATGCTTTTGTGTGTAGAGAATGGTGAATTGATTTTACTTGGCATTTTGGTTGTTGATTGTTATAGATTTTGTGATAAAAATGGAGGTATCTAATGGTTCAAGATGGAGTTGTAATTGTATGTGGGCTGTTGTAGAAGTTAATATGGAATTAGTATAGTTTCTTGCATCGAAATGGATAATGTTGTTAACGTGTGGTTGTTGGTATAGTTCATGAATTTGAATGAATAGAATGTGTTGTTGTCATTCTTGTTAAGCTTGGAAGATTAAAAGTAATTAAGATTATATGTCGTGTGGTGTGTTGGTTGGGCTATTGTAAGGTTGTTTAAAGGAAAATGTTACGACTATGAATCATTAAGAGTAACTTGAATATGTAATAGCCGTATGTCGATTGTTGTCGAATATTGTGAACGTGGGCTGTTTTGGAATGTTGTACGGGCTGTCCGGAGCGTTCTCGAGTCTTGTTTTGAATAGTCTCGGGTTGGTATTTGAGCATATGATTATTCATGTTGGCTTGGTTGTATGTGGTTGATTTGGATATAAGGGAAACGTCATCTAATTATCTATAAAGGAGTTACTAATGTTAGAATACATTTTGAATCTCCCCGTAGCTTACTCGTAGGTCTTGACGTCTTAATATAGGTTGAGACACTATTGGGCAGCGTATACGTGTTGTGTTGCGAGTAAACGCTAAAGGTATGTAAAGCCTATCCCTTCTTTCTTTTGGCATGTCCTAGATGTAAGTAAAATACGATATGAGCTTTGGGTAATTTTATTCACAAATTTCGAGCATGATTTATGATTCTTATTCACTTCTTGATGTTAAAACTCTCAGGATGGTCGAGCTATTGCCCTCGAGTCTTTTATATGACTGAATAGTAAATGATGCATAAAAGTTCCTATTCCTAAAGGATTCTATAATGAATAATGTCCTTAACTTTCATAAGTTGTTTCGTATTAACTTGATACATGTCTATGATCCCTGAGGCTTTATTTTGATATAGTTCATAATGATATTCAAAGAGTACTGAGTATGACTATCGTCCTGATACTCGAGCGTTGGTTAGTCTACTTATCTATCGAGTCTCAAAAGATGATTTATATGCATATGGTTACTCACTACTCTGCTCGTGCATACTGTTATTACATCTTTCACCGAGTCCCTCACTAGTAGGCCGGGTACGGTATATATATATATATATATATATATATTTATGCTATGTTATGGTGTTATGCCGTGTTATGGTGCTATGCCGTGATACGTAGTTATCTTTGTGATACGGAGTTATCGTCGTGTTCTAGAGTATCTTTTGTGTTATGGCGCCAAAGACGGGTGGCGACCATGTTAACGAGTCCTATAATGGGCCGGATATGATATATGATATCGACATGCATGATTTGTGTTTCAAAAGCAAGCATTTTGGTATCCCGGTTATTGTACTCGTTTTCTCGTACTTCTTATTTCGCTTATAATCCCGTTTACTGTATTTCTATATTTATATACTCGCAAATATTTCATACCGACCCCCTTTCTTCGGGGGGGGCCGCGTTTCATGCCCGCAGTACGGATACTTGATTTGGTGATCCTTCGCCCAGGACTCTACTGTTTTCTTGGAGTGCTCCGTTGTTCCGGAGCTTAGACTTTTGACACAGATCTGCTGGTATATGTATATAGCTATTCAGGGGTATAGCGGGGCCCTATCCCGTCATATGTTACTGTTGACATTCTTAGAGGTCTGTAGACATATGTGTGGGTTGTATATCGATGTTATTCAGTTGTGTCTGTATGACTTATGTTTTGGGGCGTTCCCATTCGTAGTAGCAACCTTGTCGGCTTGCGTATATATATATGTTTTGAGAAGTTAAGTGTTATGACAGCCTTGTCGGCTATATATATATATATATATATATATATATATATATATGATATATTTTGGAGCCTTGCCGGCTTATGTACGATGTTATCTGTTGAGAGTTGTAACTCCTCAGGAGACAGGTTGTTGTGATATGTATATATATGCAACAGTTTTAAGACGACGTCTTGCCTTTTTATATAAATTCCTTATCATGCTAGTTATGGCTGATTAAAGCTAACAGGTGTATATACGAATGTCTATCTCGGACGCTAGTTACGGCTTACGGGGTTGGGTCGTGACAAAAGTGGTATCGAGCAAATCCCTCGAGTGTCTACAGACCGTGTCTAGTAGAGTCTTGTTTATCGATGTGTTGTGCACCACATCTATAAATAGGAAGCTACAGGACATTTAGGATGTTACCTTTCTTTCATATCTAAGATCGTGCGATAGAGCCAAGTCATAGGAAATGAGATTCCTTATACTAACCTTTGATTTCAGCTGAAGAACGACACCAACAGAAGAAAGCGACTGATGATATTGGAAGTTACAAAGTACGCAGGTAAGCAACGGTACGAAAGATATTTGTCGGATAAGGTATTTGAAGTATGATTGAAATGTAAAGCTGAAGATTGAAAGGGAAAGTAAACAGGAAAGTGTAACAGGTGCAGTTTGAGTTGGACATGAGGTAAGTTTATCATTTTCATACTGTTATTGATATCGGGAGCCCTGTGTGGCTGTGATATGATATGATATATACATATATATGTTGGCCCTGTAGGCATATATATATGGTATTTCTGCGTGCAGGTTTTGAGATAGTGAGGAATATAGAGGAAACTCTGCCAAAATTTTCCTAGAAATAAAAAGAGAATGAGATATAGATTTGTAATATGTCTTGAAAGGTCGTGCCAATAGCAATGATAGGATTTGACTAAGTTGCGAGTACGGCTGACCTCGAGAAATAAGTTAACTGCGAATTGATAGTAATAGCAATTAGGAGGTCGATATCGATATGGTAAAAAGAAGAATTTGAAAAGGGCTTGTGATACTAAGAGATGATGTAGAAAAGGCTGGCAAATCTTGATAGAGTGTTATATTAAGGGACCGACCGAATGGATAAGCAGGGATAAATTATGACGAGCCTATAGTTAAAAGAAGTAATAGTACGATGAAGACAAGGGTACAAAGGAAAAAAGAATTGTGACGGATATGAATGTATTGATAAGACAGCTTGTGAGATATTAAGGATAAGGTTGACCAGAAAGGATAAAGGGTTAAGAAGTGTTACATTATAGGATTGATTATGAAAAGGATATAATGAGGATTGTTATGAAAATAAGTAGAGCCTAGTGAGAAAGTGGCCAAAGCTATGATGTGATCTATGTAGCTAGAATATAAAGGCAAGTGTGAAACAGAAAAGCGAGCTATGGAACGAATAAGGAAGACTTATCAAGTTCTGTAGGGAAAGTTTAGAATAAGGGTTATATAATAACGGAAATGATAGCGAGCGTAAGAAAAGAAAGGAGTTCATTGAAAAAAAAAAGAAATAAGAAAAAAAAAGCGAGATAACAGTGTAGCAATAGGTCATGACATGTGTAGCCAAGGACACAAGTACTATAAGTGACGGAACTGTGGAAGACCAAGTTATAGGAAGGTGAGTAATGAGGTGGAATGAGTGCTAGAAAATGATTGGTATGATAAGAATAAACATGGATGAACAGAATACGTTTGAAAATGGAAAAAGGATCATGTGGAAGTAATGTGTTCCGAAGGATACGGAGGTAGCATAAGATTCCTCGTGCACAAAATGAAAGATAGTCATGGACGGGAGAAATGATAAGGGAATTCTAAAGGAAGCACCCAAGATAGATATAATTAATTGAGTACGAGTATGGAACGAAAGGGAAATACATAGTTATTAACTTAAAGGTATAGTACAACGACAAGGTTATAAAATAAGATTGTCATTTAGATGAACTTGATATGATTTTGAGTAGGTTAGAAGTCGGCATGATCACACAATAAGGGTAAAAGAGCATAAGGCATAAAGAAGTACGCGTGTATACGACTTCACCTCGAAAGAGTAGAATCCTTAATGGACAAAGACGGTAGGCTTGAGGAACAAGTGATGTATTGTAAATGTATTAAAGGAAACAAATGATATAAATTAGGATAAAGATAATGTTACAAGAGGACTTTGGACACTTATCGTCGGAATATAAGTGCCACCTAATTGAGATTGGAACGACTACAAGTACTAATTAATTAGTGATTTGAGTAAGTGGAATGTGGCCTGAATAAGTTGCTACATTGGTTGCATTATTTGAGTGCAAATTATCAGATGAGATTTTGTACTATATATAGAAAGGTTCTCGTCGCTTTGTGACTTTGTTAAGGTTTTGTACGTGGATGATCAAGTTATACATCATAGGGGAAAAGACATGGATATGGTACAGTATACTAAGCGAATTGGAAAAAGAATCAGATGAATTTGAGATTGGAAATAGGGACATAGAGCAGAATATAAACGGATAATGGTATAAGTACACCCTTAAGGGGGGAAGCGGGTGCGAGAAATGCAAGTGTAAGATGGAGACAATTGACACTGCAATATATTTGATATAGATGCTTGAGCTTCAGGTAAGATCCCTTGCTGAGACAAGTTAGTAAGATCTAAAAGCCAGCAATAAATGGATAGAAGTCAGGATGGTATTTAAGGCAGTGTCAAGAAGTTTTTGTAGAGACCTTGAATGACATGACGTTAGAAAGTGGGTGTGTATGAAAAGAAAGAGTATGACAAGAGAACGATATCGAATAACTTAAGAGATATTATAAAGGATAACGATGCTATACTGGATTAAAGGCCAAGATGTGGGCTATAGAGTTGTTCCCTGATGATATTGCAACTTATAAGTAGCAAAAGAAAATGGAATAGAAAATCTCCCATAGTAGAAAGCGAGAAAGTCAAGGGTGATTAAAGGAAGGGAAAGGAGTATGACAAGATAGGCGACGAGCGAATTTTAGTACGGAGAAGAGATATGAAAACAGAACAACCAGAGAATGAAAGACTATGACTAAGATTGGATATATTTTATACAAGTTGTACAAGAATAGTTATACAACCTACGAATATCTGTATGCTAAGGATGAGGCCAAGTGAGTACTTGATAAGAAGAGTAAGGATTCAGTAATAACAATGCGGTTGTGATATTTTGGATACATTAAGAAAAAGTGTAAAGATGATTTAAGCTAAATTACCGAGATAGAATTAATACTAAGGGCAATTAAGACATGGCCATGGTTGAGTCAAAGGTTTATTCCGACACCGATTGTAAGATAAGAGAGGACAAGGCAAGGTAAAACATGAAGACTAGTGAAACGACGCTAAGGTATCTCTTGAGATAATTTGAGCACCTTCGCATATTCTTGTGAGGAATGAAACATGATGTGTGACGGGAAATTTAAGAGTAAAATCGGAGTAAAGAGGCAATTGAAGAGTTTGAATTAAAGAAAAAGAGACGACACGAGATAATGTGCCTAGAGTGTTACAAGCTGCGTTAAGAGAATTATAGAATGGTTTAAGAAAGACGATCGAACAAAATCGAATGACGGTGAATTTACATGTCAAATAAAAAAAATTCTTTCGGGCCGTATAATGATAGACGAGAGTCGGAGAGGTAAAGTTATTATATGAGGGAACTCATTAATAGCCAACTCTAAGGATTGAGATTAAAAGCCAAAAGGTAAAGCACCAGTTAAGGTCTTCTAAAGAAGTCGAAAAGTAATACATGAGGCTGAAGATTTCAGAATATGGACTTCATTACAGGCTTACCTCGCACTCCACGGAAGTATGACTCTATATGAATTATTGTGGATAGACTAACAAAATTAACCCATTTCTCCCGAAACCAGGGCTACCTAATCAGTTGAGAACTATGCGAAGTTATATGTCGAGGAGATAGTGAGACTTCATGAGGTTCCCACATCTATTATACCGGACAGAGGAGCTCCGTTTACAGCTAACTTCTGGAGCTCATTCCAGAAGAGATTGGGGGTCACAAGTGAATCTTAGCACAGTATTTCACCCTCCGACTGACGGACAGACCGAGCGTACTATCCAGGCGCTAGAAGACATGTTGCGAGCCTGTATTATATATTTCAGAGATAGTTGGGACGACCATTTGCCACTATTTCTTATCATAATAGTTACCATTCTAGTATAAAGATGACACCATATGAGGCCTTGTATGGCAGGAAGTGCAGGTCACCTATCGGTTGGTTCGATGTTGGCGAGGCTAAGTTAATTACCTTAATGATTCAGAAACCTTGATAATGTGAAGCTTATTCAGGAAAGGTTATTAGCAGCCCAGAGTTGACAAGAAGTCACATATAGATAATCGACGTCGACACTTAGAGTTTCAGATTAATGATTGGGTGTTCTTAAACGTGACACCCATGAAAGGTGTGATGAGGTTCGGCAAGGATTGTTCGTAGGGTAGGCAAGGTTGCCTGTAAGTTGGACCTACCATCTGATTTGGAAGCGGTGCACCCCGTCTTTCACGTGTCGATGCTTCGTAAATATATTAGTGATCCTTCTAGAGTATTCCTTGTGGATGATGTCCAAGTAACAGAGGAATTGTCTTGTGAGGAGAATCCTATAGCTATACTCGATCGTCAAGGGAGAAAGTTGCGTACTAAGGATATGGCTTCCGTCAAAGTATTATGGCGAAATAGTAAAAGGGAAGAGATGACTTGGGAAGTCGAGGAAGAGGTGAAGAATAAGTATCCTTACTTGTTCCCTATGCCTGCAGGTAATTTAAATCCCTCATTTGACTATATTGATTGGTAGATGAGACTACATGCTATAGCAATGAATGAGACTCCCCCGAATTTTTATAAGACCTTATGGGACTGATTTAACATTCGAGGATGAATGTTTTAAAGGGGGGAAGGATTTTATATCCCGTATTTTTATACGGCGAATTATTCGTAAGCTAATCGGCATAAGTCTAAGGACAAGATTATTTATGGATATGAGACGAGGACTTTTAATCCCCAATTTTTTTATGCACAAGTTGCTTATAAATTTTAATTGGCATGGAAATATTAATGGAGATTAGGGGTTAATTAACCATGATTAGATTATTAAGTGGGATTAAAAGTTTAATTACTTCACTAATTAAGTGTTAATTAGACCACTAAGTGGGCCCGCCTATGGCATGGCCAACTTTGATTGGCTTAAGACACATGTCAAGACATGTGTCACCCCTAAGGCAGCACATAAATACCAAATTGATGACTAAGAGCTCATTTTTCATCTTCAACATTTCAAGAAAACCTAGAGATAGAGAGAGGAGCTCTCGGCCATGGCTGTCCATGGAGAGATCCAACTCTTGTGTTTAATTTATAATTTTTCCAAGGTATTTCAACCCTTTGGAAGGTGCATAGCAACGTGGAGTAGCCATTGGAATAGCAAGAACAAGTTTTATTTCAATTCACCAATTCTAGCCAAGTTGAGAAGTCAAGTCGCTAAGGTAAGGGCTGATCTTGTTCTACATGTTTTAGTAAGGATTTGGGCTTGTTGTAACTTAGTAAATATGGATTGAATATATGAAATCATGTATGTTGATGTTAAAATGTTGTTGAAGCCGTGTAGGGGCTGTTTTGTGTAGAGAATGGTGAATTGATTTTACTTGGCATTTTGGTTGTTGATTGTTATAGATTTTGTGATAAAAATGGAGGTATCTAATGGTTCAAGATGGAGTTGTAATTTTTTGTGGGCTGTTGTAGAAGTTAATATGGAATTAGTATAGTTTCTTGCATCGAAATGGATAATGTTGTTAACGTGTGGTTGTTGGTATAGTTCATGAATTTGAATGAAAAGAATGTGTTGTTGTTCTTGTTAAGCTTGGAAGATTAAAAGTAATTAAGATTATATGTCGTGTGGTGTGTTGGTTGGGCAATTGTAAGATTGTTTAGATGAAAATGTTACGACTATGAATCATTATGAGTAACTTGAATATGTAATAGCCGTATGTCGATTGTTGTCGAATATTGTGAACGTGGGCTGTTTTGGAATGTTGTACGGGCTGTCCGAAGCGTTCTCGAGTCTTGTTTTGAATAGTCTCGGGTTGGTATTTGAACATATGATTATTGATGTTGGCTTGGTTTTATGTGGTTGATTTGGATATAAGGGAAACGTTGTCTAATTATCTATAAAGGAGTTACTAACTTTAGAATACGTTTTGAATCTCCCCGTAGCTTAACCGTAGTTCTTGACATCTTAATATAGGTTGAGACACTATTAGGCAGCGTATACGTGTTGTGTTGCGAGTAAACGCTAAAGGTATGTAAAGCCTATCCCTTCTTTCTTTTGGCATGTCCTAGATGTAAGTGAAATACGATATGAGCTTTGGGGTAATTCTATTCACAAATTTCGAGCATGATTTATGATTCTTATTCACTTCTTGATGTTAAAACTCTCAGGATGGTCGAGCTATTTCCCTCGAGTCTTTTATATGACTGAATAGTAAATGATGCATAAAAGTTCCTATTTCTAAAGGATTCGATAATGAATAATGTCCTTAACTTTCATAAGTTGTTTTGTATTAAATTGATACATGTCTATGATCCCTGAGGCTTTATTTTGATATAGTTCATAATGATATTCAAATGAACTTAACATGACTATCATTTTAATACTCGAGCGTTGGTTAGTCTACTTATCTATTCACCTCAAAAGATGATTTATATGCATATGGTTACTTACTACTCGCTCGTGCATACCGTTATTACATCTTTCACCGAGTCCCCGTCACTGTAGGCCGGTATGGTATATATATATGTTATGGTGTTATGTTGTGTTATGGTGTTATGTCGTGTTATGGTTTTATGTTGTTTTATGGTGTTATGCTGTGTTACGGAGTTATGCTTGATACGGAGTTGGCCGTGTTCGGAGTATGTCAGCCTTATGGCGCCAAAGACGGGGTGGCGACCATGTTTACCGAGTCCTATAATAGGACAGATATGATATAAGATATTGACATGCATGATTTGTGTTTCAAAAGCAAGTATTCTGGTATCCTGGTTATTGTACTCATTTTCTGTACTTCTTATTTCGGTTATAATGTGTTTATCGTATTTTCTCGCTTTATATACTCGTATATATTTCGTATCGACTCTTTCTTCGTGGGCCGCGTTTCATGCCCGTAGGTACGTATACTGATTTGGCGATCCTTCACCTTAGGACTCCTACTCACTGTTTTAGAGTGCTCCGTTGTTCCGAGCCCAGACTTTTGACACGTATCTACCGGGTATATGTATATAGCTATTCGTGGGGTACGGCGGGACCGTCCCGTCATATGTTATCATGGACATTCTTAGAGGTCCGTAGGACATATGCGGGTTGTATATCGATGTTGTTCGCCCGTTCCGCATTACTTATGTTTTGGGGCATTCCCATTCGCAGTAGCAGCCTTGTCGGCTTGCGTATATATATATGTTTTGAGAAGTTATGTGTTATGACAGCCTTGTCGACTTGTGTATGGCTGGGACGTTCCCCTACATTATGATAGCCTTGCCGGCTTATGTACGATGTTATCTGTTGAGAATTGTAACTCCTCAGGAGACAGGTTGTTGTGATATGTATATATATGCGACAGTTTTGAGACGACGTCTTGCCTTTTTATATAAATTCCTTATCATGCTAGTTATGGGCTGATTAAAGCTAACAGGTGTATATACGAGTGTCCAGCTCGGGCGCTAGTCACGGCCTACGGGGCTGGGTCGTGACAATGACTATGATACTGCTGCCTCTGACCACTTCTAAACTCACTGACAAAGACCTAAAGATCTGGCTCTCATATTATGACGCCTATCATGCTCATACTTGACTCTCCACTACTGCTTACGCTTCTCAATATTCCGAGCGTGCGCCAGAATGTGAGAAATATCCATACTAGTCTGAAGTGAGGCCATCATACAACAATCAATCAAATGGGGGTCCCAATCCACTCATAAAGCGGTACACACAATCCTCCATCTCGGCTACCATAGCTAGAGTATATCTGGCCAATGAATTAAGACGAAGACTGTACTCCCTAACACTCATGCTCCCCTATCAAAGGTTCAGGAACCTATCAGCTCGGGCCTATCGAATCTGTGTGTCACACCCTAACCTAGGTGAGGCATGATTGGCACCCGATATCTGAATAGCGTCGAGCGAACAAAACTATAGCTCGTATCATCTACATCAAGAAGGATAAACAAGGCCAACCTATGTATATGATATCTTGCATAAATAAACACTTGACCACCTAGTCAACATACATCTCTGTGATAACAACTCAGAATATACATACTTATATATACAAGGGCCTACAAAGCTGACATCACAACTGACAAGACATAACTAAACTGTATACATGACTCTATCTGCAAAGCCTCTAAGAATACATGACTATAATATATAAGTCAGGACAGGGCCCTCGACATACCCGTAGCCTGAAATACATACACAACATACTGACTCGGCAATACTCCGGAAAGAAATGGAGCTCACCAACCCATGCTGAGATCTGGAGGTAATCTATCACAATGCGTCTTCGCTTTGTCTAACTATACCTACATTGCATGAAAAAACGTGCCCCCAGGTAAAGGCCCGGTCAATACGAAGAATGTACTGAGTATGTAAGGCAGAAACATAATACAATAGATATATCATAAGGAGAAAAGGTAATAGTGTAACCTAGTACTTCCTGACTTACTAGCATAAGTCTAACACATATATTCGTACATCACATTAGACCCTTAGAACTTCAAGCATAACTATATGCAATATCATGATCTTATTTAACTTACTGTCATAGCGTTATCTGAACATGTGTTGCGGTATGCAACCCGACCGAAGTCCTAATACAAGTGATGTGACGCGCAACTTGATCCATATGCAATGTATGTGTTGTGGACCGTGCAACCTGATCCATATTCAATGCAAGTGTTGCGGAACGTGCAACCCGATCCATAATTCAGGCATGCATTGTTAAACATGCAACCCGATCCACATGCAAGATGTATAAGGTGCTACTACTATTACCTTTAGTTCTTTTAATGCCTTATAAATAGTAAGAACATAAGAGTTCCTCGGCAAACATATCGTACACACTTGAGAATCTATAAGGTCGTTATATACCTTGTCAGGGGGTCTACCATCTATACTTGTCTCATAATCTACACCTTTCATTAAAAGTAAATACTTGGATTTACTAGAAGCACATAAGGTAATCTTGTATCCCAACTATCGACATATGCATTACATTATCGTGAAGTACGCTAACGACTAATTTCGAGTACATAGGGTGTAAGGAATAACTCTTCATTACACTTAAAGGCTCTATTATCAAGAAGTGAATAAGAGTCAAGGACATTCTCGGTTATCACGACTAGAATCAAGATCGATACTTCCATATTGTCTCACTTACTCTAAAGGCATGCGAAAAGAAGAGAAAGGATAGCCTTCACATACCTTTCCGGCTTCTTTGACAATCTAACCTCACAGTCTGTCTAGTGCTATAACCTTTAATAATGATAACGTCTTTCATTAAGCCAAGGATTCATTCGGTATATCATGTATATCAAGTGCCAAACTTGTCGTGTCATGACTCGAGCAAAGATCTCCCCTATTTCTACTACTTCTCCAGGTTCACGATATCAAGAACAACAATAATCATATAAATTCTATCAATTCCATCCCATAAATCAACTCAAAACAACCACCAAATAGTCTACACGACAATAACAGCATTAACTACGATTTTCGGTGTAAATTCTATACTTTCTAATTTAGCTATCACTTGAATCAATTCAAGTACACCTAGGAAAGGAGATTTTTTTACCTTATATGCCAAGAACTACGCTTCTTCCACCTTACTCCACTTCTAAGAAATTTCGTATTCAACAACACAACAAAACAGAACAACGAGATTGAAGCTGTGAGCAAAACTCGTATGTTGTCCTTGTGTAAAATAATACGTTGTTTCCTTAAAATTGTATCTCACGTTTCTGTACAGGAGCAGCAAAGACATGTTACATGCTGCTACTTTTAAATTTCAATTCCATCCCTCTCATATTACCTCTTTAGAATTGTAAAGACTAGATATATCCACTAAACATTGTATCCTAACTTGTCTTTATTTTTCCAACGTGATTAGTAAGAAGTAGATGAGTTAATAGTCCAATTTGGCTTATTCTCCCTTTGACATGTGTCACCTAGGCACTAAATGTTCTATGACTCATCAAAGCTTAAGGCCATCATTAACTTGTCCACTGCCACATAGCAACTTGTAGATCCAAAGTTTGTTTAATTATTGAAGAAATATTGTTGTCCACGTAATATTTACCTAATAATCTTTATAAATTTCTCGATCTCAATTCACTTAAATAGCAATCATTTTTAATACACTTCATATACTCATTGTCATGATCATGTGACGCAAAGACCAGTCCATAGCCCCTTTTCGTAAACACAAAATATTTTTTCTAATCACCGTCGTTCCACTTTTGATTCTCAAATAATTTCGGGACTTCATCCTAACCACCTATAAGTTTGGGGGTAACCTCATTTTCCCCTACTTGCGCCTTTTAACTTGTAGGCTTTCTGACACACGAAAACACGGGATGTAACACTCTGGCAAAGACATAATGTAGATGAAAAGCATTTGTGAGCTCCTGCCACATGGGTGAGGGTGCATTAACCCCTCTAGATGACACCCAACTCTTATACCAAAGGAACAGCAACATCCCGTAATCTGTATGAAGCCAACTCTACCGACTCAGTATCTGAAGCATGTATCACCCGCAACATCCTCAACATCCCATCTATAAAGTTCTGCCAGTCCTTATATGGTTTCGACCCAAAGAACTCTGGAGGGTCTAAATTAATAAAATCTCAAACCATAGCTCTAACAGCCCTATCCCCATAGCCCATACCCTAATGCTGGGCCTGAGCGGCTATCAACTAAGTCAACAACCGGATAGCCTCTCGCATCTCCTGGCCTGAGACATCAGGTGGAGGAACTGGGGGTGCTAGAGCTAGAGCTGAAGCTCCTTTATGCTCCTTTGGACCAGGCGGAGTATGAGAGGTCCGAGATGGAACCTCATTCTAGGACTCGCCCTCCTCAACATCTATATACGGCACCCGTCTAGTTCTCCTACCTGCCACTGACTTGCCCTTCTGGGCTGCTGAGCTTTCCTCATCACAAGCATTACTGAAATCATAACATACGATCGTAAAAAAAGGGGGAATCCTTACAACATGGCTCTGTCACACGATCTAAGATGAGAAAGAAAGGTCAATCTTACTAAATGTCTCACAGCCTCCTGTTTATAAGTGTGGTGAACTACACACTCATAGAGAGGAATTTACTAGATATAGCTCATAGACAGCCTAGGGCGAACAACCCTGATATCACTTTTGTCACTACCCATCCGGAGGGTCATGACGAGCACCCTCAGCTAACCTACCGAGCACCTAAAGACATACATGCATCATATAATCATACCTGAGTGGGATCATAATTCTAACTCATAGATATCATAAGTTGTAAGGGACACAAGCCCAAAATATATATACATATAGGTCATCAGACTGAACCCAAGTATACAAGCCGACAAGGCTGTCAAAATCATATAACAAGATATGGACCGAGAAGGTCATACAAAATCTGACTATGCATATCTGTCAACAAGCCTCTACTGGAATGCATATAACAAAATAAGGATGGGACAGGACCCTGCCATGCCCAAATGTATACAAAAGAATCATACCAAAGTGAGCTGCAACTCCGAAACAAGTGGAATGCTCCTGTACAAGCTCCAAGGAGGCAACCTAAGGGGTGTCAATGCGAATAATGTACCAAGTGTGTAAGGCATGAATAACAACATTATGAAAATGTGAAGATAACATAAGGTAAGAGAGATCAACCTGCACCTCTGAATGCCTTTTAAGGCGGAAGTCATGCATGCTTGTCTTTTAGAAAAACATTTTCATACATATATAGATATATATAGTACCATAGCCTGATATATAGGTTCGGTGTTATCCGTACCCGACCATGATAGGCTCAGTGTTATCCATACCCAATTGCAGTGGTGTGCACAATAGGTGCCGTACCTGGCCGACTATAGCGCGGCTCGATGTCATAAAATAAATACATATATATATATAAAGTATGCATGAGAGCCCAAAGAAAAGCTATAATTCTATTGGAGAGACATAAGGTCGGTAACCTCTGATTACCATTATGAAACTATCCTCGTCAACATATCGCACCTTAAAGGAATCAATAACTATAAGATGAGATCAACATCAGTAAACAAGACCAACAACAATGAGACAAGATCAATAATCATGAGGTAATGATAAAAAATTTCATAAGAACATCAAGAAAAAGATGCTTCTACTATTTCTAAGAGACGAATCATTATGGACATCATTTGTGCAAGTTCGTACCGATAAGATCATGCCATAAGAAAGAAAGGGACGGCCTTAACATACCTCGTCATCTACTTAACCGCAAAACGTATATCCTCCCGAGCTGGCAAATCTACATTCAATATGATTCACACTAAGGTTAAGTAATTGGAACTCTCATAATGTCAAACTAAATTAATTGATAAGCTAATGAAAATCGGGCAGCATTTCTCCTATATCATCTACTTACACAAAACTCCAAAACAACTCCCAAAGCATCAATAACAATGTCAACGATACCATAACAGAGAGATTATATTCAAATTATACTTAATTCAGCCCCAAAACTTCTTTTCATAATCAATCCATAACAACAACTTCAACACAACACCTTATGACCTTTTCTCCAATTTCTTTTCGTCAAATCTTAGCATAATTACCACATAAACTCATAAACATGAAAATAAGATGAAATCTTACCTCAAGAACTCAAGAACACTTCAATTCAAAATTCACTTCACCTTGCAATACCTTCCAAAGCTTCTACAAGAAGAAGAGACAAGTTCCAACCACACTTTGAAACCTTAAGTACTTTGATCTTTGATTTATGCTTGGAGAAGTGTTTGAATATATTGGGAGAGGTTTTTAGAGCTTTCTAGAACTTGAGGTTATGTTTAAAATGACTTAAAACGAAGAGGGGTCGAAATATATAAAATCAAAGAAAATTCACCAACTTGGAAAATATGGACAGTATAAAATAATACAGCCAACATGCTATCCATATAATTTTATATGGACCGTATAGTTGGTCCGTATAATTCCACTTCAAAAATTTTGCTCTCAGTAAATAACAAAATTCCTTAAATACGGTTCATATCTCTATATACGGACCATATCACAATTATACGGCCAATATCTTATTTTTCCCAAAAACAACTTTTGACGAACCTTTCCGCTTCGATTCACTTATTTTCTAACCCTTCCGTAACTTATCAAACATGAACTTAAACACTTATAAGTATAAGTTAAGCATGTACTACCTCATATACCCTCGAAGGCTAATCGTGGTGTCCAATACTAAAACAAGTAACATACAACTAATCTCAACGTATAGAACTACAAGGTGTAAAATTCCTCCCCCCTTAGAAACATTCGTCCTCGAATGTTAACTTGCAGGAATCCTACAGAAATTTTTGCAATGTCTCCTCTATAACTGTACCACTACCATCCTGCCACACAGTAACCTAAACCACACAATGCCACACAGAGCCACAACAAGCAATAATAATAATGGCCTCACACGACCAGAAATCATAAGAAATGAAACACTACGCACCTGAAAGCAAAGGTGTCTCTGTCTAGACCTCCACTGGGAGTGGAAACAAGTGCGGATACCTGGATCTCATATTTTCCTTAGCTTCACAAGTCATATCCTCGAAATTCCAATTCCTCCAAAGGACTTTCACTGAAGCAACGTCTTTAGTCCTCAATCTCCAAACTTGTCTATCTAGAATAGCAATGGGAACCTCTTCGCATGACAATTGCTCGGTAAACTAAACATCATCAATGGGTACAATTCTAGAAGGATCTCCGATACACTTACAAAGCATCGACACATGAAAGACTGGATGAACTAATTCTAAGTCTGAAGGTAGATGTAACTCATAGGCCACTTGGCCACTCTACGTACAATCTTGTAAGGTCAAATATACCGAGGGCTAAGCTTACCCGTCTTACGAATCCTCATAACGACTTTCATAGGCGATACCTTCAAGAATACCTTGTCATAGACCTAGAATTCTAAGACTCATCAGTCATTAGCTGGATAAGACTTTTGACAACTTTGAGTTGCCAATAATTAATCCTAATTGAGTTTGACCTTCTCCACAGCTTGTTGAATGAAATCTGGCCCTACTAACTTAGTTTCTCTCACTTCAAACCATTCAATAGGTGACCTAAACTTTTGCCTATATAAAGCTTGATATTGGGCCATCTCGATACCAGAATGGTGACTACTATTATACGCAAATATGATGAGGGGAAAATGATCATCCCAGCTACCTTTAAAATCTATAACACATGCCTGTAGCATGTCCTCGAGGGTCTTACTAGTATGCTTAGCGTTCCCATCTGTTTAGGGGTGAAACGCGGTGCTAAGACTCACCTGAGTCCCTAAACACTTCTAGAAGGACTTCCAGAAGTTAGTTGTAAACTGCGCACCCATGTCAAAAATGATGGATATCGGAACACCATGGAGGCGGAGTATCTCCTTAATGTACAGCTTTGTACAATCCTCGGATGAGTAGGTAGTCCTGACACGTAAAAAATGGTAATTTTTTAAGTCTATAAATAATCACCCATATGGAATCAAACTAACACTGAGAACGAGGCAAGCCTATAACGAAATCCATATTAATTACTTTCCATTTCCATTTCAAAATCTCGATAGCCTGCAATAATCCACTGGTTTTTTTATGCTCAATCTTTACCTGCTGCCAGTTAGGACACTGGGCTACGAACTCTGCTATGTCCTTCTTCATTCCATCCTACCTATAGACTTCCTTAAAATTATAATACAGCTTCGTTGTCGCTAGATGAAAAGAGCAGGGAGAGTAATGAGCCTCTCCTATAATCTAATGACGTAATATTGCAATATCAGGGACACATAGTCTGCCTCGATACTGAGAACTTCATCTGCTGAAATGAACTAACATAGGATCATCATATTGGTGCTCTTTAACCTCAACTATTAAAGATGAGACTGTCGAATCCTGAATAGTAACCCCTGTATCGCCCGAGTCCATTTATCGAACTCTTAGGATGGCTAACCGCTGAAGCTCACGAACTAACAACCTTTTCTGTAGCTGAACATAAGAAAAACTACCAATGGATTTATGGATACGGGAATCGGCTAGTACATTCGCCTTTCCAGAATGATACAAGATATTAACATGATAATCCTTTAATAGCTCCAACCATCGCTTTTGAAGCAAATTCAACTCCTTTTGCTTGAAGATATACTGAAGGCTCTTACGGTTGGTATAGATATCAACATGAACGCCATATAAGTAGTTCCTCTACATCTTCAATGCATGAATCACCATGGATAACTCTATATCATGGGTCAGGTAATTCTTCTCGTGCTTCCGCAACTGTCTTGAAGTATTAGCTATAACCTTGCCGTGCTGCTTTAACACACAACCTAACCCAACACATATAACGACCCATGTGGACTTTTGACCTTTTCTCGAGCTTATTAGTTCAGTTTTGACCCGAAGGGACCGTTGACACGCTTTCTCAAGTGTTTGGAGTTGAGTTGGGTGACTTTTGGGGAAAATTAGGCTTTAAGTGAAAAAGAGTTGACTCAAAGGTGACTTTTGGTAAATGAACCTTTTTTGAAACTCTATCAATTCTGAGAGGTCCGGATGGTCATTTAGAACTTGTTTCCATATTTGGTTTGGTTCCTAATGCACTCAGGTGAATTTCGGGACTTAGGTTGTGAAATTTATAACTTGCTTCCATATTTGGTTATGTTCCCAATGCACTAAGGCCACGAGTACGTTCGTAGTGTGTTTTTGGGTTTGTTTGCAAAACAAGTATTTAAGCAGATGGCCTCGGGAGATAGTTAGAAATTTGGGTTGAGTTGTGAAAACTTGGGACTGTTCTGGTGCCCCTTTAGGCGGCACCAGCACCGCGGCAGCGGTACTGCTTTAGCGGTCACCCTACAACTGAAGCGGCCTATGCATTTTGGGCATGACTGCAGGAGCAGTCATGCAGCCGCTGAAGCGGCCTGCTAGTTGAGCAAGCAGGTTTGGGGCAGTTATTTCATTAAATGGGTGTTAAATTCCCTAAGCCCCTCATTTATTACTATTTCAAAATCTGAGTTATTGGGAGCAATTCTAGGATATTCTTAGAGAAAATTCTTGGTGGTAAGTTCTTCTAATTCCTTTATTATTCCATTGTCCTTAATCACCTTAGAATTCCTTTATATTGATAGTTCATTAAGTGCTTAAAGATTAAAAGAGTGCTCCATGAGTTCTTCTTTCTAGGATTCTAAATCATGATTTGTTGGTTGGGTTAGCTTCTTTAAGAATTGAATTGATGATTAGAATCCTTTATTTCATAATTTCTTCCTAATTAGTGGCTAATTAAATGGAATTGAAAGTTAGGGTTTATACCCAAATTTGGGGGTTTTGCCTAGGATTTGAATATGAGTAAATTGTTGATTCTTCTAGCTTAATAATGATGGGAATTGATCATTTAGAGCTTTAATTTCCTGTTGGAACCCTTAGATTCCCAACATCACCCTAGTTCATAAAACCCATTCCATAGGTTGGGGATTTGGGTTTTGAATAGAAGTAAGGTTCATTTGATGTTCTTCTTGATTCTAATTTCTTGATTCAAATATGCCTAGACTTTATTTATCTCGATGCTTAAAGGAAAGGGAAGTCTAAGGAAGGATTGCAGGTGATGTTATTGTTCGGCCTTCAAGCTAGGTTACGGTTTACCCTATGGTGAGACTTCATTTAGCGAAGCATATATTTACACAATATTGTCTGAGAAAGCATGTAAACCTTCAGATATGAAGTTGGGTTGGATATTGTCTTAGGTTGGGCCCTGTTGTGTGATTGGGGTTAACCACCCCGTTGTGTTGTGACTATCTTGTTCTGTTATTGTTGGCTTGAGGCCACGTGGAGATAGTAGCTATTGGAGACTGTTGATATATCTTGATCATGATATTGTAGTATCTTACTTGTTTTCATTTGATAGGAGGATAATGCTCCATTATGGCTTATTGTGTAGCCTTTTCATGATATTATTGGTACGCCCATGCGCGGTAATTTGATATTGATTTGATTATAGACATTGAACTCATACATTGCATGCATTCTTATCCTTCATGGTATGCTGTTGATACGTTGATGGTACTTGTGGAAATACTGTTACGAGCTGGGCTCAGTTGGATGAGAGTGACGTGAGGACCGATGTCCGATGTTTATCCTAGAATCGAGGTATGTGTGTAGTGGTTGTCGAGGTTGTCGCCGGAATGGTGAGGCAGCGATTGCTGAGGTTGTTGCTGGAATCGTGAGGTACATGGACTTTGCGGGTCCCACATGGGTTATGCTGCAGAGATGTGATGTTATACGTGGATCACTTATTTAGACTTGGGAAAAATCTGAACAATCATGGATTATACGGACACTTATACGGTCCGTATAAATACGGACCGTATAAGTGTCCGTATAATCCATGACGGGTCAGATTTTTCCCAAGTATAAATAAGTGATCCAAGTTATTATTTTTCATTTCCCATCTTCCCCACTTCTCGCAAGAGCTATAGAATAATCTCTATACCATACCAACATAAATTCAAGGTGAATCCAAGATCAAACACTAATAATTTGTGGAAACAAGTGGAAGAATGCTAGCTAGGGCTAATGGAAGCTAGAAATTCCTTTGGAGTTGAAGTAATGGTTTTCTCTAAGTGAAGTATTTTCATCCAAGGCTCATTCCTACCTAATCAAAGGTGAGTTTCATGTTTATTTCATGCTGTTAAGAGTATTGAGGGGTTGAATGTCTTAGATTGGGGAAGAAAGTGGAATATGGAGCTCAAATGTGGAAACAATGGTATTCTTGAATAGTAGTTTGACATAAATCATGATTCTTGATATGTTATGAGTGAAATATTGTTGTGAATGATACAAATTATGTTAAAGAAATATTATATGACAACGAATACGGTGATACACCATCGTAGTGGTTATGAATCTTTTTGGTAAGGGGTTGTGAAAATCGGATAATGTTGAACTTGAAGAAGTTATTGATTACGATATTATGAATGTTGTTATTCATGTTTGGGAGTTGTCATATTATATGGAGGGCGTGGTAGAAACAAATGAAATGTTGCCTAATTTTCATTAGCTTTTAGTCGCTTTAGCTTAAGCATAAGTATGTTATCGATTATCTAATTTTAGTACGGATGCTCTTGAATGTAGAATTGTGAGTATCGGAGGGGAGCACTTAGTCACAAAGTTAGAGAGGTGAGAAGGTATGTAAGGCTAGTCCCTTCTTTTTCTAAGGCATGGTCCTTATAATATGACTTCCTTCATTTTTCCATGACTCTCTCATACTCCGTAAACTATAAGTCTATGATTATCAAGAGCTTCTCATGAGATAAAGATAAGAGGTGCGTTATGAATATGATAATGATGATGATGATTCTATGCCTACAGATTCTAAAGCTTATGAAATGATGCCATTATGAGACGAATGATTTTGATGCATGATTTTCTTGATCGTTATTCATTATTGCTAGTCTCACCTCATGATACAAGTTGCTTCAAGGTGAGGCATAATGATTATGGCTATTCCATAATATAATCGGGAGTTCTCGACCTTACGTCACCTCGATAGAGTTATAGTTTGTACTTGAGTTCTTATGCATGCTTTATGATAAGTATATAATAATGAGATTACACCGTGCCTATATGGACGGGCAGACACCGCTACGGCGGGCGGCATATACTGTTATATCCCGTATTTTTTACATTGGGACAATCCGAGCTAACCATGATAAGTTAAGGACAAGACTATTTCGGGATACGAGGTAGAGACTTTTGACCTCCTATTTTGTTTTAAGGCATAAGTTGCTTATGATTTTATTGTTATGGAATATTAAGAAAAATTTGGGGTTAAAAGTGAATTAAAGGAAGTTAATATTTCATGAACAAAAGGGCCAAGTGGCCGTGCAATGTGGTGTGGGCTATGGTCCACATGGATGCATCATATATGTAAATAAAAGATGACAAATTAATCTCATTCATCATCTTCACAAACCTTAGAAGCTTAGAGAACCTTGGAGAAAAAAAAAAAGCCATATTCGGCCATAGCTAGCCAAACTTGAGGTCCCAAAATCTTGATCAAAAAAATATTTTATTCTAGCAATTCAACCAATTGGAAGGCCCTTGTTAACGTGGAGTAGTTGTTGGAGTCAACAAACTATTCGTTTCTACCATATACAACCCTAGCCAAGTTGTGAAGTTAAGTGGAAAAGGTAAGGTTTAATCTTCTTTTTATATGTTATGGATGGTTTGTGTATGTTGTAGAGTGTAGAAATGGATGAAAATCATGAAACTATGTATGTTGGGGTTGAGCCGTATAGGTGTTGTGTGGTGTAGGAGTGATGAACTAATTTTATTTAGTATTTTGGTTGTTGTTGTTATGGATTCTATGATGAAAATGAAAGTTTAATGATTCTAGTTGAAGTTGTAATTGTTGTGGGCTGTTTTAGAAGCCAACGTGATTTGAGTGTAGTTTTTATATTTATGAGAATGATATTGTTAACGTGTGGATTTTTCGTGTAATTCATGAATTTGGGAGAGAGGAATGTGTTGTTGTTGTTCTTGTCCGGTTTGGGAAGGTTTCGGGTGGAATGGTGTTTTGGTTGGGTTGTTTTGAATATTGTGCGGATTGTTTGAAATGTTCTTGAATCTTGTTTGAATGATCTCGGATTAGTACTTGAACATGTGAGCGTTGATGTTGGCTTGAATGTATGTAGTTGAATTGAATGTAAATGGAATGTTGCCGAATTATGTAGAAAAGAGTTACTAACGTTAGAATGTGTTTTGAATTGATTGTTGATGTTGTTAATATGGTTGTTGGTATTGTTGTTGATGATTTGGCCGAGTTGAATTCTCGGGGATGTTGAATTTATAGGGGAAATGCTGCCCAAATTTCTGTAGACAAAGTGCTAGTTTGGGATTGAAATCCTAAGTGCCTATAACTAATGTTAGTATTTAATGACGTTATTGTAGATCTTGGGAAGCCCGAGACTTAAGTTCGGATTAGCTTAGGAAGCGGACGAGTTATGTAAAGCCTAACCTTTCTTTCTTTTGGCATGCCTTAGTTGTAAATAGGCTATGATACGAGCCTCGGGGTAACTCTATTCTTAAGATCCGAGCATATCTACGATTCTTATTCACTTCTTGATGTTAGCGTTCTTAATGTAGTCGAACTATGGTCCTTATGTCTTTTGTATGATTGGATTTCAAATGTTGCATAAAGAGTTTGTTCCTAAAGGATTCTGTGTCGAGTAAAGTCCGTAACTTTCATAGACGGGCTCGGATCGCTTCGATATGTTCGTAGAGGGTTCTATAACGAATAATGGTTCTAACTTTCATAGGCGGGCCCGGATTGGTTTGATACTTGTCCGTGGTCCTCGAGACTTTCCTTTGTATAGTTCTAACGACTTTTTGAAAGAACTTAATGTTATATCCCGTATTTTGTACGCTGGGACATTCCGAGCTAACTATGAAAAGTTAAGGACAATATTACTCCGGGATGCGAGGTTGAAATTTTTGACCTTCGATTTTACCTTAAGGCATAAGTTGCTTGTGATTTTATTGGAATGGAATACTAGGAAAAATTTGGAGTTAAAAGTGAATTATGGGAAGTTATTAATTTTTCATGAAATGGCCATGTTGGCCGTGGGAGGTGGTGTGGGTCCCACCCTTGGTTGGCTAAATTTGACTAGTCAAGCTATGAAGGGTGCATGTGATCACTTTACAATCAGAGGGACTAGAAGTGACAAAAATGATTCTTAAGGGGGCCATGTGGCCGGCCACCATGGTGTGGGCCAAGGGACACATGGTTGGTTAATATATGGGAACAAAAGATGACTAAGTCATCATTTTATCATCTTCAACACCTAGAAAATTCAAGTGACTTGGAGAGCCCAAATATAAGGCCATTCGGCCATGACTCCAAAAAATTGAAGCCCAAAAATCCTCTTCAAAAAAATTATTTCTTCTAGGTTTTCTACTAATTGGAAGGTCCTAATCAACATGGAGTGGTTGTTGGAGCAATTAAACCGTTCGTTGTTGCAAATCACCAAGCTTAGCCGAGAGAAGAGTGGGGTGAAGAAGGTAAGGTTTAATCTTTATTTTCATATGTTATGCATGGTTTGTGTATGTTGTAGAGTGTGGAAATGAATGAAGTTCGTGAAAATATGGATGATGGTAGGTGGCCGTGTAATGGGTCAAGCTTTTGGGTGGGACAAGATGAACTAATTTTATTTGGTGTTTTAGTTGATGATTGTTGTGGATTATATGATGAAAATGAATGTTTAATGATCCAAGTCGAAATGGTAACCATGTGGGCTGATTTGGATGTTAATGCGATTTTAATGCAATCTATTGTAATTATGAAAATGAAGTTGTTAACAAGTAGATTGTTGGTGTAGTATATGAATTTGGAAGAAATAAATGTGTTGTCGTTGTTTTTATGGAATTTGAGAGGTTTCGGGTGAGGTTGCCCATTGGTTGGATTGCTTGAAATATTTTGTGAATTGCTTAAAGTGTCCATGAATATTGTTTGGAAGGTTTCGGATTAGTATTTGAATGTATAAGCATTGGTGTTGGCCTGATCATATGTGGTTAATTTGAATATAAATGGAATGTTGTCGAATTATGTAGAAGAGAGTTATTGACGTTAGAATGCATTAATTGATTGTTGATGTTGTTGGTATGGTTGTTGGGATTGTTGTTGAAGATTTGGCCGAGTTGAATTCTCGGGTTGTTGAATTCTGAAATGTCGCCCAAATTTCTGTAGATAAAGTGCTAGCCTAGAATTGAATTCCGGAGTGCCTATGGCTAACGTTTGGTATCTAATTGTTATATCCTGTATTTTATGCGTTCGGATGAGTCGGGATAATTGCGAGAAGTTAAGGGTTAGACCATTTTCTAAGATTATTTTTGTGCAGAGGTCGTTGGCGAATATTAATTATGAACATTATTAGTATGAAAATATTGAAAAGGTTAAGGGCAAGAAGGAAATTTGCAAAGTGACGTCATGGGAATAATGTGAAAGGCTGGGGGAAAAATGGTAATTTCACATGGGGTTCAAGAAGCTCCCAAAAGGGGCCATATTGGCCATGTGAAGAAAAAGAATGAAAAAGGATGACCAAACTAAGTCATCCTTAAAAGGATGAAAATTCTAGAAAAAAAAAAAGGAAAGAAAATTCTAGAAAAAAAGGGGGAGGAAAAGGAAAGAAAAATCTAGAGAAAATTTGTAATAAAAAAAAAATAAGGCATGTGCATGATCATGTG